>NC_053169.1:67830114-68114453 GCF_016835505.1 Polypterus senegalus | reverse complement strand
ACCACCTTCCCTCCAGCTTGTCTATACAGACACGGAGGTCGTGTTCCACCTGCTGCACCATCTGCCTTAACCGAAGCATCCTCTTCGATTCCTTTGGAGCTGCAGGTAAAAATACAGTATCAGCCAGTGGAGGACTTACCTTTAAATCGGTCCTACTCACCGGCTGTACACACTGGAGCTTTCTTCCGTGTTCCACCGGACCCTCCCCTTGCTCAGGATGGACGTTCGCCGGTCCCGTCTTTAACCAATCTCTGACGGGAACCCGGCACACACCGTCCAATCCATCGCCTGTCACGGGGCGGAACTTCCGGTCTTCGGCCATCTTGCCTCTCCCGAGGGAATTGCATTTCTCGCTGCCATCCCTCTGCCTCGGCTGTTGGAGACGTGGCGGATCCTCCCCTTCCTCGAGCGATGCCGTCCCGCCATGACCAGATATGCACACCCCAGACAGTGATGTGAGTCCAGGCAACCTCCTCCGGACCCGTCAGTGGTTGTGCCTACTGCAGTCCCCCCGCGACGACAAACGCTGGGGAATCCCCTTCTCCTTGTCCTTGGCTGGCATTCCTCAGTCCCCTCGGGTGGAAGACAGCCCTCTGGAGAATCTCTGACGGCCACTGGGCGATTCGTGGGATGTCCGCGGTGTGTGTGCGGACCGTCTCCCTACAGGACGTGTGTGTGGCCGACTGGGGTACCGGGCAGCTCACAAAAAAAATATTTTTGGGGTCCCCTGCCTTGGAACAGGCAGAAGGTCCCTGTTCGGGTGCCATTGTGAGACTTGCCCGGACACCACCAGTCGGAGACCACATCTTTATAAAGTTCACACGTTTATTTATCTATACTAATAAAAGGCAAAGCCCTCACTCACTCACTCACTCATCACTAATTCTCCAACTTCCCGTGTGGGTGGAAGGCTGAAATTTGGCAGGTTTATTCCTTACAGCTTCCTTACAAAAGTTGGGCAGGGTTTATATCGAAATTCTACGCGTAATGGTCATAACTGGAAGCAGTTTTTCTCCATTTACTGTAATGGAGATGAGCTTCAACGCCGTGGGGGCGGAGTTTCGTGTGACATCATCACGCCTCCCACATAATCACGCAGTACATAGAAAACCAGGAAGACCTCAAAAAAGTGCTGAAGAAAACATGCATTATATAATTGAGAAGGCAGCGAAACAATAAGAAGTGAGCGAGTGACATATACAACCATATTCATGAGTTCTGCTACTTCGGAAACAAAGCACGATGTAAACCTACACTTTAAATTAAGTTCATAGACAGGCTGCCACTGGCGTTTGTAATTTAGTGCCTGCCCATATAAGGCCGTCCGTCAGCGGCAATCCAATAGCAAACTGCCACGGTAAATATTCACGGGTGAAGGACTGTGTTTATGGAGAGGAAGATGAGATGGTCAGGGTGGTGTTTGACACAAACTCAGCGAAACTGCGAGAGAAAGTTTTAAGTGCCAGGACTAAGGTAACATTAAATACAGCCATGGACATAGCACGAGATGGCACCAGCACAGCTGGGAAACTTCGATGCATGTACACCGAGTGGCTCACGGAACTGACGCAGTGCACAGATAAAAGCAACAGTTCCAAAGAGCTGAACAAAACCGAATTACACAATTGAAAAGGCAGCAAAAATATGAAGCGCCTGATACATACAAGCATATTCATAAATCCAACTACTGCGGAAACAAAGCACACGTTGGAAAAAGTCAATGTCCCACTAAAGGAAGACAGTGTAAAAACCCGTGCATGCAGTGTGTCAGGTCTCAGATAAAGAAGAAGACAAGCTGTTTATTGATGCAGTAAGAAACGAATCGATGAATGAAACCTGTCATCTTTACAACGATTGACAAACACGGAATGTAACTTGAACACAACACATCCTACAAATACGAACCTGATTGAAAGAAATAATGATAATCAAATCCTTGATGACAGCAACACTCAGTAACACTCACAAAACAAATACTGTATATTGACAGTCATGTTACGTTATTTTTAAAATGTTCCCTTTTCTTTTCTAGCTTTTTAACACACTACTTCTCAGTGATACGATGGTATATATATATGTGTATGTATATATATATATATATATATATATATATATACCCGATCTACATACTCGAATAATGGATACTTTATTCGCCATCAATGATTGTTTTGGTAAAGCCATACTCAGTGTATTCATTAGATGAACGGTAAAAAGTAAGAGCGAGGGAGGATGACTTATTGAGGCATGCAGGCTGTAGCGCCAACTCTATCTGAATTTGCGATCACATTTGAAAAATATATCTTTTCAAGTTCTATTTAGTCCATATGTGTCAAACTCAAGGGCTGCGGGCCACATCCGCCCGGCGCGTAATTATATCCGCCCCGAGATCATTTTATATACTGTATTATTGTTATTAATGGCCCGGTATATGAAGCGCTGGTAACACAATAAACTACAGATCCCATAATGCAGCGCTTCAGCTGCCTTGCCAACACTTACGCGTTAATCAAGTGTAGCTTATGATGCTGCAAGTTATTGCGAAGCTAGCTCACACGATGCTGAAGAGAAAAGTTGATTCTGAAAATAGAGCCTTTAAAACCGATGGGAGGCTGAGTATATGTTTACTGAACCCGTGTGTCTCATTTGTGGAGCTAATGTGGCTGTAATTACAGAATTTAATCTAAAACGGCACTATGAGACAAAACATCAGGGTAACCTGAATGCAATGCAGAAGATACAGAAAGCAGAAGAATTAAATAAGAATCTGACACTTCAGCGGACGTTTTAACCCGTGCACAATCACAAAGTGATTTCAAGTGAAGCTGCTTTTATGGGAGACACAAATGCACCAGTGCAATTTGCCCCACTTTCCCTGTTGCCAAGTAATGTTAAACCAAGTCGTCACTACGGTGTTCCCAACTACGCACTTTGCTGATAAACTGAGCGCACTGAGTTTGCACGGCGCTTTGGTGACTTTGAAGAACAAAAAGTCCGTCTACATGCGGCTCGAACCTTGTGCATGTTTGGTAGCACATATCTGTGTGAGAAGCTCTTCTCAGTGATAAAGACTAACAAAACAGCACACAGGAGTCGCCTCACTGATGAGCACCTGCAATCCATCCTGAGAATCTCCACAACACAGAACCTCACACCAAACATAAACGAACCTGTGGCCAAAAAAAGATGCCAGGCGTCCAGCTCTAAAATGACATATGAGCAAAGACAACTGAATGATTTGATTTGTTATTGCTGAAAGGAACACATTTTATTTATATTTCTAGGTTTTGTTATGCAGCATGTTCATATTTGAATTTGTATAATTTTGACAGGATATATTTTTATGGAGAGCAAAATCTTTTGGGATATTTAAAATCTAAGTTTATTTTTTATATAAAATTACATAAGAGTAAAGAAATTTGAATGTTTGTTCTTTTAACGCTTACTTTATTTCTAACTTGTATAATTTAGACAGGATATATTTTATGGAGAGCAAAATATTATAAGTTGTTTAAGGTTTGAGTTGATTTATTCACGAATAATATTCCTGTCTGTTTTACCATTCCTACCAAAGATATTTCTGTCGACTAAATAAAAATTCCTTCTATTTAAAATTTAAATAGAACTTGAACAAATATGATAGTTCATAATATCCACGCAGACTTGCACGTAAGAGCGGGAGTTATCCGTTTTAACAAGCAGCGTATTGCACTGATATGAAATAGCTGTGTGTGTATATATGTAGATATATATATGTATGTATATATGTGTGTGTGTATATTTATGTGTATATGTATAGATATGTATATATATATGTTTATGTGTGTGTGTGTGTAAATATATATATATATATATATATATATATATATATATATATATATATGACAGCAACACTCATCACTCACAACAGTGACAAAACAATTACATTGACAATCATGTTACGTTATTTTCAAAATGTTTCCTTTTCTTTTCATTGCTTCTTTAACACACTACTTCTCACAAGTAAGCTTGGTATTTTGTTGCTAGTCATTAAATAAACACAGTCCCAACACGACACACAATGCACTCAGCAATAATCACCAGTATTAGACTTCTCCTCCTCAGTCCTTGCCCGCCAATCTCCTCCTGGGAGCTTCGTCCTGCTCCCTCTCCCTACTCTAGCTCCCAGATTGCTGGGAGGCGGCGCCTTTTATTCCCACCCGGATGTGCTCCAGGTGGCTGATGACGATCTTCCGGCAGCACTTCCTGGTGTGGCGGAAGTGCTGCCCTTTGCCCCGGAAGCACTCCAGGGTCCTTGGCAGGTTCCTCCGCCATCTTGCCAAGTGCGGCGGAAGTAATGTTCTCCCAGGTTATTGGATGCTTAAGATGCCCCCTGGCGGTGGCCACGGGTCCCAACGAGTAGGAAAGTCTCTCCTCCTCTCCCGTGGTCCTCTCCTGCTCCAGGGCAGTTGTGTACTCCTGACCCGGAAGCTTTTACTGCCACCTTCCGGACCTTCTAGGCGTCCCGGTCAGGTAAGAACCCCAGCTGTCTGTGAGAATATACAGGGTGGGCCATTTATATGGATACACCTTAATAAAATGGGAATGGTTGGTGATATTAACTTCCTGTTTGTGGCACATTAGTATAAGTGAGGGGGGAAACTTTTCAAGATGGGTGGTGACCATGGTGGCCATTTTGAATCCAACTTTTGTTTTTTCAATAGGAAGAGGGTCATGTGACACATCAAACTTATTGGGAATTTCACAAGAAAAACAATGGTGTGCTTCGTTTTAACGTAACTTTATTCTTTCATGAGTTATTTACAAGTATCTGACCACTTATAAAATGTGTTCAATGTACTGCCCATTGTGTTGGATTATCAATGCAACCCTCTTCTCCCACTCTTCACACTCTGATAGCAACACCGCAGGAGAAATGCTAGCACAGGCTTCCAGTATCCGTAGTTTCAGGTGCTGCACTTCTCATATCTTCACAGCATAGACAATTGCCTTCAGATGACCCCAAAGATAAAAGTCTAAGGGGGTCAGATCGGGAGACCTTGGGGGCCATTCAGCTGGCCCACGACGACCAATCCACTTTCCAGGAAACTGTTCATCTAGGAATGCTCGGACCTGACACCCATAATGTGGTGGTGCACCATCTTGCTGAAAAAACTCAGGGAACGTGCCAGCTTCAGTGCATAAAGAGGGAAACACATCATCATGTAGCAATTTTGCATATCCAGTGACCTTGAGGTTTCCATTGATGAAGAATGGCCCCACTATCTTTGTACCCCATATACCACACCATACCATCTTTTTTTTGTTCCAACAGTCTTGGAGGGATCTATCCAATGTGGGTTAGTGTCAGACCAATAGCGGTGGTTTTGTTTGTTAACTTCACCATTCACATAAAAGTTTGCCTCATCACTGAACAAAATCTTCTGCGTAAACTGAGGGTCCTGTTCCAATTTTTGTTTTGCCCATTCAGCAAATTCAGTGCACCGATCTGGGTCATCCTCGTTGAGGTGCTGCAGTAGCTGGAGTTTGTAAGGGTGCCATTTGTAAGTAGCTAATATCTGCCGAAAGGATGTTCGATTAATGCCACTCTCCAGTGATATGCGGCGAGTGCTACGCTGTGGGCTCTTGCTGAATGAAGCTAGGACAGCCACCGATGTTTCTTCATTAGTGACAGTTTTCATGCGTCCACATTTTGGCAAATCCAACACTGAATCAGTTTCACGAAACTTAGCAAGCAGTTTGCTAACTGTAGCATGGGAGATGGGTGGTCTCGTAGGGTGTCTTGCATTGAAATCTGCTGCAATGACCCGGTTACTGCGTTCACCAGACATCAACATAATTTCTATCCGCTCCTCACGTGTTAACCTCTGCGACATGTCAATGGCTGTAAACAAAGAGAAACTTATAAATAACTCATGAAAGAATAAAGTGAATTTAAAACCAAGCACACCATTGTTTTTCTTGTGAAATTCCCAATAAGTTTGATGTGTCACATGACCCTCTTCCTATTGAAAAAACAAAAGTTTGATCCAAAATGGCCGACTTCCAAATGGCCACCGTGGTCACCACCCATCTTGAAAAGTTTCCCCCCTCACATATACTAATGTGCCACAAACAGGAAGTTAATATCACCAACCATTCACATTTTATTAAGGTGTATCCATATAAATGGCCCACCCTGTGTGTATATATATATATATATATATATATATATATATATATATATATATATATAGAGAGAGAGAGAGAGGTTAGGAGCATACGCTGATGCAGCGCATTGCCACACCCACATAGAAAAAAAAAAGTGTACTTCATGGTTACTCTATCAGGTGGCGGTTAGTATATCATAATCCCTTGTACCAATAGCGTGAGTTTTCCGCATTCAACTTATACGACCGACATTATAAAATATCAGAAATTATACTGTAAAATCAAGTCCCGACTTATCCGCGGCAAAACTTATCAGCAAGTACATAAGGTAAATAGTAATGTTGGTAAGATACACCCCTTTGGACTTCCTGTGTTTGAATGAATGACTTTTGAAAAAGAGTCCTTTACCTTGACTGTCGTTGAACGATTGAAAAGAAAGTCCTGAATCAATAATGTGATAAATGGATTTACATTAATACTATTCAGTTTTTCAATCAGTATGTGAGGCTGTATGGTATTGAACGCTGAAGAAAAATCCAGAAATAGTGCTCTGACATATGTATCAAGCTGATCAAGAAAAGTATAGATTTGACGCAAGATAACAAGCAGAGCATCTTCAACACTTAAGCACAGTAAAGCAAATTGGTGGTTATATTGAAAAGACTGCCTGTTAAAATGTTTTTCACCCAATGTTCAAAGCATTTCCTCGGGACAGAGGTGAATGCCCCTGGTCTGTAGTCATTCAGACAGCTTGGCCTGGAGACTTTAGAAACAGGAGTAATGACTGATTATTTCCACGGCTTAGGTATAAAGCCACAGGTCAGAGACCACTTAAAAAGCAAAAGAAAAAATAGAGAGAGCTATTTAAAGCAGGACTTTAAGAGCCGACCTGATATGCCATCTGGCCCCACTGCCCTGTTTTTTTTAACCCACTACAAGTCCTTCCCCACTTCAGATAAACTGAACCCTATCATGGCAGAATTCCTGCTGTTTTTATAAAGAATCTTCTTCACTTCTGCATTTTGGGTGCTGAAATCACTTGTTTCAAATCTGGTAAAAAGTTATTTAGTTAATCTGCTAAAAGCTTGTGGTCTTTGTCAATTGGAAAGTTAACATTTTTTTAGAACCCAGTCCTGTGATTGTTTGTAGGCCTTTCCAAACCTGCTTTGGATTGTTATCGTTAAACCACCTCTTTATTTTTTTCCCTGTACATCTTTTTATTTTTTTTAATTAAACTGTTTTTCCTTTGCTGTAAAATTCATTTTTCTTCTATCTTATTTTTCTTGATGAACATGTTGTTTTTCCAATAGTAATGCTTTAACTTCTTTAGTGATCCATGGCTTACCGTTGGGGTATACGGTGACAGTTTTTTACTTAATGATCATAGATTCACAAAATTTCATATATTCAGTTACTGTGAAATTGGCCACATTTAGTGACTGTGAGAATGTCAGCATATCTCAGTCAGTACAGTAGAAGCATTTCTGCAGTTCCTCTAAACTGTCCTTGCACCAATTTTGTGTTTTTCGTATGGATGGTTTTTCTTGTCTCAGCTTCTGTTTGTACTTTGGTAGTAGGTGAACAATAATGTGGTCAGACGAAGCCAGAGCGAGAGATGTTTCCATAGCACTTGTCTAGTGTTTTGTCCCCTCTAGTATTAATATTCACATACTGATGGTAATGTGATAATACTGATTCCAGGCTGGATAAATTAAAATCACTCATTACAAGTTTGAAACAGCCAGGTGATTTGATATTTAGTTTCTGAATAGTTTCAAGAATCGTTTCAGCTGCAGCCCCCACATCAGCATGTGGCGGTATGTAAACTACTATCACAAATAATTGATTAGACTTTTGTGTTTAATAGTATGGGTGAAGTCCAACAGTGAGTAGTGTGGTAGAAATTTAACATCTTATTAAAGAAAGAAATACCCTCCTAATAGGACTAATCAGTTATCAAGCAGAAGAAAAGCTGTTCTTAGGCAAAATTCCTCGGAGGGAGTGTCTGTTCATTTTCGTTTATAGGACATCTATTGATTTCTTATTCATCTCTTAGTCATTCTTCAGTACATTTTGCATATTACGTCAGCCTTTCTTCTGGTACATTATTTACTTGACCATTTCAGTATTTTTCTTAAACCAATTCCCATATTTCAGTGTAAATTTTGTTGTTTACTTGACCTTTATCTGGTTTCCTGGTGTAAAGGCAGACCCCACCGCACGTCTGCTTACCAGAAGCTGGGTTTCTGTCGTGCCGTACACAATCAAATCCACACTTCAACAGCTGTATCTGAGTTGGTATTCTTAAACTAGGTCTCAGTAAAGCACATCAGACAACTTTCTCAGTACTTGTGGAGGTATCACGCAGATGCTCTTAGCTCATCCAGTTTATTCTGCAAGGACTGTGCATTGCTCATGAGGATAGTTGCTAAAGGTGTCTTTAAACTTCTCTGTCTCAGACGTACTTAAATTTGACCTCTCTTTTCTCGCTTTCTGAGTTTCAAAGCTTTCAGTTCATCTGGTATATTAGTAATATACAGACAGTAACTGCTAGCTGGTCTCAGTGATAGCTTGTCATGGCTGTAAATGAACAGTGCTGGCCACACACCTGGGGTTTCCTGCACAGGCAGAGCATGCAAAGACGATAATGATCCAAAGTAACAAACTTTCTCAAATTTTATAAACCATCTTATGGAAATAAACACAAACTATTAAAAGACAACAAAAGAAAACAATTTTACGTGATTTAAGAACAAAAAACACAGCACTAGGAAGGCTAAATTGGCTTATAAGTCAGTCATCATCATGAAAAAGGACATAAATACCATTAACAATATTTAAATAAGAGAAAAAGGTGTGTTTTTAAGTTTGTTTTTATTTTCATTTTGCCTAAAATAAACACTTTCCTGATTTAACAAGTTAGGAAATGTATACATAGTGTAACTTTTAGTTGCAACTTAATTAACTAATTTGAATGTTGAAGTGTTTTCTGTTATGTATTTGCTTCATCAAAGAGATACATGCCACATTTTTCTTTTTTAAATATTTTGCAAAAAGGGTGTGTGTGAGATTTGTTTAGACTGACATACCACTGTTTGTACAGGCAGGCTCATCTACTAATCAACTGTTTTGTCGACAGGAGCAATTCTCTGGTCTGTAAAAGAGGAATATACTGTATATAACATATTCAAGGTGAAATAAAGTCTTTGAAGCTAAATCTGAAACACTGAACTTATCTGTGATTGAAATTATACAGAGTATTCCTCTATTTCTTTTAAAGGGTTGTCAATGTGCAGGAAAGATTATAACAGCGGTCTCTAACTCCAGTCCTAGAGGGCATCTGTGGCAGTGGGATTTTCTTCTAACACTTTTCTTAAATATCACTAGTTTTTACTGCTAATTATTGCAATTATATATTTTTTATTTATTTATTTAATTATTGTTATTAATTATAATTTTTGTTAAAATTCAGTTTTCTGTATTGTTTTATTTTTTCCTTAAACACCACCCACAGAGAACCGCGATATGAAGTGAGCCAACAGAGGACCAGCTAATTTGGGGACTCAAACTCTTACCAATTTTAGTCCAACCAGTTTCTTATTTAGAAGATGATTCTTGGGACGCCTGGAGGATGGAAGAACCAGGAAAGAGGCAATACCTTCCCTGGGGCAGCCCCCCTGGCTTGCATCAGGGCCACAGGATTGGAGCTTGCCAAGGGGCACCTGGACGATTCCAGAGCTATGGACTACTGCACTTCCGCCACACCAGAAAGTGCTGCAGGAAGATCGTCAAGGAGCACCTGGAGCACATCCAGGTGCAACATAAAACGGGGAAGCCTCACTCCTTTTTGGGAGCCGGAGTCGGGAGGTGGAGGACAGAGCTTGTGAAAGAAGGAGTAGAGGCAGCGTAAGAGAGAAAAGGAGAAAGAAAGACAAAGAAAGAATGGACTGAGCTATTTTTGGTGATTTCCGCATGCTGTAAGGTGCTGTGTGCTGAGAAGAAAAAGAAATAAAAAGTGTGAGCTTTTGTAAGTGTGCCTCTTGTGTCTGTCTGTTTTGGGTTTGGTGGCTGGTATGCCCTCTACAGGAGTCACACTAGTGTAGTCGGCATCTGTAAGGCAGGGACCTGCAGTAATTTTGTCTGATGACCCGACACATCAGCGTGAAGCATGCACACACCTGTGACATGCACGCACACACGCTCCACACCAGTGGCTCACCCTACAGTCTGCCGAGGGCTCACAGAAGCACTGCTCTCCTCCGATGGGAAGGATGAAGGTCAGGTGCAACCTGAAGACAACGGGCAATCTGAAAAAGCCCACTGTTGGCGAAGGTATCAGTTTTCCTCATGAAGCTGCCAGGCAAGGGAAGCTGCCTCCAGGACATGGGATCCAGGAGGTAGGTACTGGACCCAGGGAGAGTTGTAGCACTGTTCTATGTGTCTACCCGTAGGGGAAGACCACCCAGCCGTGTATTGCTGGCTGAAGGATACCGATTCCGGGGGTGATGACAGACGAGTTCCGGGGAGGATGAGGACCTGCTGTTTATGGAGGAACCGCTGCTGGTGGAAGAGCGCCTGGAGCCTTATCCTGACAGGATTAACTTGGCAGAGGAGTGGAATGTGGATGGCTAAGAAACTTTCCTTGAAGAAGGTAAGAGGGTGGAGGGTGTGTGCTGCGATCCAGGCCGCTAAAGTAGCACAGGCAGGGATGGTGAACCTCCACCCCACTCCCAAGAGACACCTGACGAAGCATGCACAGGTGACCTGTATGCATACCGATTCCTGGCCGGGGAATGGGGCTCGTGGCAGCAAGTCCCCATCACCAGCCAAAATAAATAAAGAATTTAAATTTCAGGAGCTTGAGAGAGTTTTACAACCCATCCAAGCTTTAGTGCAGATTGCTGGGAAAATCAAGATGGTGATCGATGAATTGGAAGAGACAGCCAGGGCACTGCTGGAGAAGGTAGACCATTATATGCGGCAGCTCGGAATCTGTCTTCTCAAAGAAGATGTTGCGGTATAGGTAAGAGATACCGGTACCGCATATAATAAGGGAACCCCTAGCGAATTAAGCCGGGATGATTCTGAATGGACTTGAGTAGCAGGGGGTCCAACAGTAGACTGGGGGATGACGATTGATCAGGCCACATGGGCGGAAACGGCTGAGGCACGGGGGGATGGGCCAGCTTATATGTGTGGGCACCCAGACTGCCCTGCTCCAACAAACCTCAGTGGTCTCATCCAGGTTGAGAGGAATGCAAACAGCGAGGAGTCCCTATTTTTTTCCATAAGGGAGTCCAGGTTGGTAAGACACCCCAAAATAAAGGGAGGCCCCAGAGAAGGAAGACAGGGTCTACCAACAAGGTGCAGTGTGAGCCTCTGTGCTCACCTGTGTTAAAGAACTGCTCTCCATAGGGCTAGAGAGAAAACCTGAACCTGACTGGTGACATGCCAGAGTGGAGTTACCTGTCCTGTTTCCATGTCTGGAGGACATGTCCTAAATCTCTAGTGCCTTCAAGTGCCAAAATCTCTGTTATGGGTGGAGAGGTTTCCCGCAAAGAACCACGAATGACGCCATGGGATGGTATTATGGCAGCATCTCTCCGCCCTTTGCTTGTTTGTATTTTTTAGGAACGAACCATGAACCAGGACGTGCTGATGCCCCATCCTGTCGGAAGACAGCCCTTGTGGGATGGGACACTTCGCCCTACAAGCTTCAGCTGAGGAAGGGGCAGTATGCTGAACGGCTGGGGCTCTTGCCCAGCTGGGAAGCCTGGAGCATGGAAGGACCGGGAGAGAGGCAATACCTCCCATGGGACACGAGAGGGTAACCCTCCAGGTTTGCATTGGGGCCTGGTGTGGTGGAAATGCTGCAGGAAGATTGTCATCTGGTGTAACATAAAAGGGGTCGCATCACTCCATTCTGTGAGCCAGAGTCGGGAAGTGGAAGACAGAGCTTATGAAGGGAGTAGAGGCAGTGGAGAGGAGAAATGGAGAAAGAAAGAAGAGACTGAGCTATTTGGGTGATTTGTGGATTGTGTAAGATGCTGTGTGCTGAAAAGAAAAAAATAAAAAGCGTGATCTTTTGTAAGAGTGCCTCTTGTGTCTGTCTGTGTCGGGTTGGGTGGCTGGTATGCTCCCTGCAGGTGTCACAGCTGTTTTTTAATTCCATAGTTTAGTCGTGCTCTCATTCTACCACAGCAGACATTTCCAAAACTGTTGATTTTCTTTTACTAAGAGCACCATCAAAATGTATTGTGGTCCTGAGCAGATCAACATTACTGAGACCTTCACCTTTGTTTATTTTTAGATACAGTTTAGCTGATTAAGTGTTCTGCGGTGGGCTGGTGCCCTGTCCGGGGTTTGTTTCCTGCCTTGCGCCCTGTGTTGGCTGGGATTGGCTCCAGCAGACCCCCGTGACCCTGTAGTTAGGATACAGCAGGTTGGATAATGGATGGATGGATGGTTAAGTATTGGCTCATTTTGATCTCTTTATTGTTTGGCTGCTAATTAAGAAAAGATTAAATAATTAAGGTTTCTGTGTCTTAAATAAGAAATAATGAAAATTAATCAAAAAAGGTAATTAGCAGCAAAAACTGGTCACTAATAAAGAAAAGGATTAGAATAAAATTCTGCACCCACAGTAATGCACCAGGACCAGAGTCAGAGACCCCTAGACTATAGTTTTTGTTGATTCTTCCATCTACTAAACCCGCTTATATTGGGCTGGGGGCAGCTGGAGCCTGCCCCAGCAAACAACTGGCACAGGCAGGAACAACCCCTGGACATGGAGCCCTCTCATTGCTGGATGAATATACACACACATACATACACACACATCAGGAGATGATTTAGCATTGACAGTTCACCTAAACTGCCCGTCTTTCAATGGGATAACATTGGAGCAATCTCACACAGGGAGTGCCCAGGACATGACTCCCAGGGTCATTACTACAAGGCAGCAGCACTAGTGTTGCGTCACTGTGGGCCTGTGGTGTAGCGGGTCCACAGCTCACGTAAAGTGCCGCTTTTTAAATAAATAATCATTGTGCTCGCAGCTTAGAGAGGGGGTGTGGTTGTGTGGTTGAAGCAGTTCTCGGGGCGATTTGCGGTGTGGGCGTTTCTCACCTAAGTGCGCAGATGAGGGACTGTCCACATTGTAGTTGTTCCCGGGAACCGTTGATTTCCACAGCTGCCACATCTATTATAAAGAGAAGCCCGAGACGGTTAAGGGAAGAACAAAAAATAAAAGAGAAGGAAACAGAGGTGGCAGGAGGAAGCAAGTGAGGAGAGAGAGGGAGAGGAAGTTGGTGCAGGTAGCAAACGAGAGCAGGCTCGCAGCAGCTCAGCAGGCAGCCTGGGTGTTTGGCCGACAACCGGGGGAGTAGTAGATGTGGTTGCTACCGTAGAGATTACTTTTATGAAGGATGGGAGTGACCAGAAGGTGGGTGACTCTCCGCGGAAGGCAGCGGGAGTCAGGACTTGGGACATGGTGTTCCCTGTGTGAGAGCCTTGGTCACAGGGGAATTCCCAAGTCACTTCAGGCAACTGACAGCAGGAGCAGGCACTGAGGTCAGCTGCAGAGAGAGTGTCTTGCCTGCTGCAGGGCCCAAACAGGAGAAGCAGGTGAGATGCTAGTGTAGAAGAAGCACCAGGCTTGTCATTGTTTTAAAACTGCTTCCAGCAAGGTTTTAACCTAGGGTTTTAAAGGTTGTTTTTTCTATTGATTTTAACCTCCACGATTCACTTTTGCTTTTATTGGATTATTTATTTATTGAACTTTTGAATCACTGCACTATTTATTTGGAACACCTTGGTTTGTTGGATTTTGAAATGAAAGCACTTTTGCACTTTGTACCATCCTCTTGCTATGTTGTTGCCTCACTGTCTAGCTCATCGGTAGCATTACAAACGGTGTAGGGTTCAAGGGCTCACGAACAGCAGATGGGAGCAGGCAGCAGAACCCGCATCGTCACAGGGCCTAATTAACATATTTGCATTCATTGTGGCCTTAAAAACTAAGTTAAATATACCCTTTATTTGAGTCTTATTTTAGTAACAGTGTAATCCATGGGTGGCATTTGGTGTTCTTAACGTTTTATAAATGTGGTTTGTGCATATGTCATTTTTGCCTTTCAAGTATAAGCAAAATTTAAGTATAGAATCTAAGCAAGGATTTTTACATGGCCGTATACTTATACATCTCTCCTAGCCAAGTCGGTTTCTTGATCACTTTGCATGACTTCAGGGACTCCATAAGATTGACTTAATTTACTTAGGTCATTAAGTGTGGCATTTTGGTCTACTTTTATTGATGAATATGCTTACAACAGTCCAGAATTAATGTTCACTGTGGTCTACACTTATTGCAACTTGTTTTCTATCTATAGTGGTGGTCCAAGTAGTCACCTTGAAGGATTTGTACTGGACCAATTCCTCTTCAAAATTTGCCAGTTGCTTTTCTTGGTAGAGTCCACTGTTTCACTTCTGTGCATGTGGGGTCTGTTTGTTAAAGGATATAAGAAAGATAACATAACATCAAGAAAGAGATAAACATTATAACAGAATTTTAACTTGTCTACTCTCTCCCCTCCCACCAATAACCACAGGAAAAAGTAAGACATTGTGCTCCTTCTAAAGCACCCCTTGTCTAGAACAGAGAGAAAAAATAGAAAGCAAAATTACATACTGTATATTTAACTGACAACATCCTGAAGCTATAGTTGCCTTTGACCAAAGTCCACAATTTGAAATTGTCTATTCAGAAGAGCCATTTGTTCTTGCTACCTGTAGTTCTAGTGTAATTAAGTTAAAAAAGAATTAAAGCATTAAAAACTGTGCTAGTTGATTCTTATATCTAAAGACAAACACAACTTTGGAAGAAACTGTACATGAAGAAAAAAATGTACAGCTGAAAAATAGAAAAGGAAAAGACAAACAATCTAAGAGTAAGAGTAACTGTGGACAGCAAGCAACAGCCATACAAATAGTAGGTGTTTAAGAGGAAGTAGAAGACAAGAGGACAATCCCAGAACGAGTGGAAGAAAGGTCCCAGAGTGTAAAGTGCGCAATATTTACAGAGTAGGTCAGGCACTAGACCAAGTAAAATAAGTCCTGGAAACAGTCCTGTGAGTGCTAGTAACTAGGAATCTCTTATTTGAGCCTAAAGTTATTAAAAATGATTGCCAGCACATAGAATCAGAGAAAATAAGATCTGAAGATCATTTCCACATTATAAGGATAGACACATTGCCAGTGTCATGCAGATAAACATACATAGTAATGGCAGTTAAGAATGCACATTTCACATGTCCCAAGAACAGATCTAAACTACAAATAAAAGGAGAAAGATAGAATGGAAAATTCTGAGTACAGATACTAGAAGGCAAGTAGCCCTGACACATTCAATTCACATTCTTCATGTGAATTGCTTTTCATGTTTGTTTGGTTATTGGAACATCACTCTGGTTCCACTAGTAGGTCTTTTCACCTCCCACATGCAACGATATCTGATGAGTTCATTTTATCAGTGATATTAGAGTAGTCTCAATCATATTCACTTTAACAGCACAGCTGAATTTACTCTTAGGTGTTTTGTAAAAGAGTTTAAGGAGACAGTGAACAAAGAAACAGATTTCTGTTCTACCAGTATGATTAACAGGAAGAGAGAAAACATTTTTTTTCAAGTTAAAGTGCCAAAAAAATAACTGAAGTCAAAAAGACACTGTAAACAAGTTCCTAACTCTCTAAACATCTGTTTTATCTGAAGACCAATAAGATTTTGTTTTTAATCCAAAATCTGAAACACTAAGAGTACTCTGGTGATCAAATGGTTGCAGAAAAAATGATATGTAATATTATATATTATAATATATATTATAATATGTAATTAATAAAATATAATAAACTGTGCCACAGTTGGTCATGAGACTGGCAATGAGCATCTTTGCTATATTAGCAAAGGTGACAGCAACTCAAAATAGTGGTGTGATGATTTCTCCAAACACTAAAAAGTAATTAAACAAAATATTGGTCAATAGCCAAAATTTTTTGCCTTCCTTATGTAATCTGAGCACATATTGTACATAGAACATAGGGTTTTGTACCTCAAGGAATATGATTTTTGCATCTATTTGTTGCCGTAAGCAACATTTAAAAACGTGAAGTTTTTGTAACATTGTATCACAACATCAAAAACAGAGCACATGTTCTAAAATCCAAGAAATCATGAAAAGCAATAAAGCACAGCAAAACACAAACACTCCACTCCCTATCTCATTTGAAATGAACCGCCATGAACTATAGATGCCTTCCAATATATAGGGTGGAGGACATCTTGGCTGTGATTGGCAGGTGGCCTCACCTCTTTTGGTACCACCCATAAAATGCATGGTACATAAATAGGGCATTTCCCAAGTACATATAAACACAAAGAATATTGCACATCATAAACAAAAGAAACATTAATACAAGCAAATAGCAAAAAAAATTACCAAAAACACTACTTTCAACACCAGCGAAGAATGAAATCTTCTTCTTTCAGCTGCTCCCGTTAGTGGTTGCCACAGTGGATCATCTTTTTCCATATCTTCCTGTTCTCTGCATCTTGCTCTGTTACACCCACCACCTGCATGTCCACCCTCACATCCATAAACCTTCTCTTAGGCCTTCCTTTTTTCCTCTTGTCTGGCAGCTCTGTCCTTAGCATCCTTTTCCTAATATACCCAGCAACTCTCCTCTGCACATGTCCAAACTAACGGAATCTCATTTCTCTGACTTTATCTCGAACAACTTCAACCTGAGCTGACCCTGTAAGATACTCTTTCCTAATCCTGTCCACCCTCATCACACCCAATGCAAATCTTAGCATCTTTAACTCTGCTACCTTCAGCTCTGTCTCCTGCTTTCTGGTCAGTGCCACCATCTCCAACCCATATAACATAGCTGGTCTCACTACCGTCCAGTAGAGCTTCCTTTTTACTCTTGCTGATACCCATCTGTCACAAAATACTTCTGACATTCTTCTCTTCCCATTCCACCCTACCTTCACTCTCTTTTTCACCTTGCTTCCACAATCTCAGTTACTTTGTACTGTTGATCCCAGGTATTTAAACTCATCCACGTTCGCCAACTCTACTTGCTGAATCCTCATCATTCCACTGACCTCCCTCTCATTTACACACATGTATTCTGTTTTGTTTCTACTGACTTTCATTCCTCTCCTCTCTAGAGCATATCTCCACCTCTTCAGTGTCTCATCTCGTTACAAATCACAATGTCATCAGCAAAAATCATAGTCTATGGGAACTCCTGTCTAATCTTGTCTGTCAACTTGTCCATCACCATTGCAAATAAGAAAGGGCTCACAGACGATCCCTGATGTAATCCCACCTCCTCCTTGAATGCATCCGTCACTCCTACCGCAGACCTCACCACATTTATACTTCCCTCGTACATATCCTGTACAACTCTCACATACTTCTCTGCCACTCCCATCTTTCTCATACAATACCACAGCTCACTCGAGGCACCCTGTCATATGCTTTCTCCAGGTCCACAAAGATGCAATGCAGCTCCTTCTGGCCTTCTCTATACTTCTCCATCAACACCCTCAGAGCAAACATTGCATCTGTGGTGCTCTTTCTTGGCATGAAACCATACTGCTGTCCACTAATCATCACTTCCCTTTTTAACCCAGTTTCCACTACTCTTTCCTATAATTTCATGCTGTGGCTCATCAGTTTTATCCCCCTGTAGTTACTACAGCTCTGCACATCCCCCTTATTCTTAAAAATCGGGAACAGTACACTTCTTCTCTATTTTGCAGGCATCCTTTCATAGCTGTCCTTACTTCCTATTTGCTAATCTGTTGCACTTCCTGTTTCACTATCGCCACATCATCCAATTATGTCAGGGACATTCTGTCAAAATGTCAATCAAAGATGGTTGATGACTTGATGGCCCTGCCCCTTCCTATGATTAGTGGATTTAAATGATGTGCCCCGTCCCCTGTCGATTGGTGAATTGCTACCTGTCCCCTGTCTATCCCAGCCCAGACTCTCACCCCCTCCACCTGATTGGCTAGGCATTGTGTCAAGAGCATTTTGATGGGTGTCG
Organism: Polypterus senegalus; assembly: GCF_016835505.1. NCBI lineage: Eukaryota > Metazoa > Chordata > Cladistia > Polypteriformes > Polypteridae > Polypterus > Polypterus senegalus. Next base: position 68,096,189 of record NC_053169.1, on the reverse strand, counting down.
GTCCCACCTTAATCCCACCCCAACTCCACCTCATTGGTTAGGCATTGTCCCCCAGTCTGTCAACACCTGTTTGTTTGCTGGCAATCCCCTCCCTGTCCCCTTCTTCTGAGGCCCTTGATATCAAAGAATGACCTTGCCATGATCCTGAGGCCTGATCAACATGTCCAGACATGTTCCTGTATATACTGTGTTGGATCATGCACCTGCATCTGTCTATCTATTATTTTAATATCATCACAAGATTAAAATATCTATCTAACCTGTGCTTTATAATTTGTAAAAAAAATGTATTTAAGCCTGTTTACAGGTCCTGCAGTAAATCAGCCTTTTCCATTTTACAGAAAAATCCTCTCGCAGAAAGGCACTTTTACAGCAGTGATTCTTTCATCTCTCAGAAAGGCTGCAGACAGGCCCTGCGAACATCTCTCAGTGTGTAGAGAGCAGGTAAGTGCCTGGAAGCTGACAGGTACCCCGCTGTGTGAGGCCCTGTGCGTGCATGCCTACACACATCTGTGTGCACGCTCCAAACCCTAGCCGCCGACCATCACCCATGCTGCTGCTGCGGGAGCCTTCATAGAGAAAGCAAGTTTTGTGCTTTTTAACTTTTGAAGGTAAAGGATTTTAGGTATTGTGTGTAAAGCACGAGATAACTAGTTTGATATAAGCCTTTTAAAAATCACATAGAGGTAAATAGTATACAGCAATGCCCTTTTAAATGCCCATATAAAATATCTATCCTTTGCTTTATAATTACAATTATAATCTATATAAAAAATCAATTTAAAACAAACCCTTTTCTATCAAATACCTCCCATTGTAAATAATCAAGTACATTTATGTACAAAGTATTTTCAGCTGAGCTAAAGATCTACAATGCGGAAGCATTTCGCCTAACTTTCTAAAAGTGAGAAATTGTACCCAGGGCACGCTTCAATAACCAGCTACCAGAAGTGGGGATTGAACCCACACGGGCATTTGCCAATTGGATCTTATGTCCAATGCCTTAACCACTCAACCGTTCTGGTGTCAGAAACAAAAGCACTTTAAACACTCTTTCACAACTCCATGGATACTGTGGTCATTTTTCAGCTCCTTCAAAAACATGCGTTGATCATCTCTCTGGCGGGAGGCCAGAAGGGGCGATTCACACTTCATTTGTGTGACCTGATGCAAGAGACAGTTCACACATAAATCTTGTAACATCATGTCATATCTTCCAGTGGTCAGTGTAAAGTGATCTTAAAGATGGTCAGTCAGGTGCATACACACCTGCTTAAAGTGATATTCTTATTACAAAGGTGGCTTTAAAAAAAATACCGTTCTTTTTGGTGTATAGGTGTTTAGATCTAAGCCTTCGGCCAGACACTGACCCATTATACAGCTGTTTGTTTAAAATGGGGGGCAAAGTGCACACATTTTCTAAAAGAAATCACTGTCTGCATTTCAAAAAAGCCCTACTCTTTTCTGTATATATAAATAATCGTTCAGCCGGACTCTGTCCCATTACGCCGATTGCCGTTAATACTGAAAGATGACTCAGAATCTCGTCGAAAGACAAAATGGTGCTTTTCAAAATGAAATATAATCATTGTTAATACGGACTATTTTCCCAAGAGTCCCGACAATCAAGATCTTCATATTATTTATTATTATATGCGTTAAACGATAATGCTTTAAAAAACGTATGGCTGAATCCTTAAATTTTATCCTTAAGTCAATATTTCTAAGTCGATTCTCTGATCTATTACTCAGAAGCCAGTAAGTCCCATTTTTTTTAAAAAATGATATCTGTTTAAAACAAGAGAGGTCTGGGGGTTTAAAATCCAAAATGATCATAGGTTACCGTTAATTATTATGCTCAGTACCATCACTCTGTGTTTGTAGGTGTGTGAGCGTGCTCGTGTGTGTATAATATAAGTTGTAGCATCTTATATTTACTTCTATCTATCTATCTATCTATCTATCTATCTATCTATCTATGTGTACGATGATTAATGTACAAATTCATATTACTGAAGCAAGCAATAGTAGTTTTTAAGCGCATGAACTGTGTGTGTGTGTGAATATTTGTGTATGTAGGCAGGATGTATAATTGAAAATTTATCGTGATACATTAATAAAGGTTGTTTTAAAAATGAAAATCTAACTATCATATAAATAGATGTTGCAAGACATTTATTTTCTTATGTATCAAATGCAGTGCCATCCAGACAGAGCTATTATAATGCTTTCCATGGTGAGAGGTTACCTTGAAACTAATATCAGATCATTTTGTTTGACCTGTTGCATGCACTGGAAGGGAAAAGTTGTTTTAAAGAGCGCATGCATTTTGTTTTCTAGACGATAACCCTTTGCAACCTGAAACAGCTTCTCAAAGGGCTTCCCCTGATCTGTCCAATCGCAGTAAGTGTCATTTTAGGTTTCAGTTTATTGAAGAAACATAGGTTGTATACATAGCTCTAGATTTTGTGAAAAGATGTCTTTAACTGAGAAGGTCAACCTTTATTTCCAGATCCCAGTCCACAGGGTGTTTTAACGCAAGTGCTGGACGGTTCAGAAAATCTATCAATCTACCAAAACTGGCTGAATCCGCAGACTGTGCAAACACTGCCACCCTCTGAGAACAACTTTCAGCATTCTCCTGTACCCTCTGAGTTCAATCTTCGATCAAGTCTCCTTCATTCTCCTCCACTATCACCGATGCCCTCTAATTACAGCCAACGTTCAGCCCTCCTGCGGACCCCAATGCCATCAACGCCTCACTCCGACTATGGACCTCAGTGTAGAATTCGTTATTAACCCCGATTTTCCCTTCGATTTTACAACAAGCGGAGACGCCGAGAAGAACTGGGGCGTGCGCAGGTGGCTGAAGTTCTTTGCTGGTTACTGGATCGAATTGTAGAATCAGAGTCTCCTGTGTACAATTCCAGACCTGAAATGAGAGTACATTTGCTACATATGTATGCTTTTTACATGGGTTTGACCCGAGATTAAAGGAGAAGTTTTATATTGCTTTTTTCATTAAAATAACATTGACTGCAAACTGTTATATTCTGTGTTCATAACTACAGCCTTTGATTGAATTTAAGTCATGTCTGAAAACAGGTATAGCGGCGACACCAGCAGCAGTGGCAGCAGTAGCAGTAACAGCAGCGATACCGATTGCAAGAGCGATCGTGAACTTCCTGGAGGTGCTAAAGGTAGGAAAAGACCATCCAGTGAAAACCTGAGACTATTAAAAGAGATGTCTGATAACCTTAAATATTCTATAAAGCCCCTTAAAATCCCTGCACCATTGCAATCTCAAATTTTTCAAGCGCCATCCCCAGTTACACAACCGATCAACAATTTTGACAGCATTAATAATGCGCTCCAGGTTTAAAATTCTGATGAAATAGCCATAGTTAATGCTCTGGTGGAGCTACTGAATAATACCTATTCTGAGGCCAGAACATCTTCAGATCCAGGTCCTTCACAACAGCTTAGCACCCTAGACAAGAATATAAAATCCCCAATTCAACACTTACCTATCGACGACTCAGCTACACTGAACGGCCCTGTAATACAACCTTCTACCTCTGGTACAAGTAAGGTCCGTCTTCAACACTCGCCTGGTGATGATTTAACAGTATTAGATCATTTAGCCCTACATCCTCAGACAGGAGCCGGAGTGACTAATCCATCCGGGGCAAACTTGATTGTTGAAGCTGACTCTCCACAGCGATCTACCTCGCATATGGTGAATCCTTCGTCTCCAGAGCCATCAGTAAGCTCCCCGCAGCCCTCCAACTCTAGATTAAATAATTTGTCAATAACTGAGCGTCTAAAATTTAACAATATCAAGATTAGACACCATTTCAATTTTCCAGAGGCCTACAAACTTGATTCATTCGCCGAAGTTTTTAATCATATACACGAGACCCTTCATCAAATATTAGACAGTTTTGCGAGCACTTTGAATCCTAAGGATCTAGTCCAGCTAGAATTACATGCCGATTCTCTCAATCCCAGTGTTTTTTCCCTAACCCCCGCTGGTACACTTTCTGTTGAGGACTTTTTAAACCAAATTGAATTACTTCTCCAGTATCACGCTACTATTTTAGCCAATTCCAGTCTGATACTAATCGTTCAGGTAGTGAGGACCTCATCTGGTGGTGGGACTCATAAAGCATGTACCCTTTTCAATGATATAATCATGCAAAAGAAGCGGAACCACCTATGGATCTCATTCAACTCAGATGACTAATTCTGTTTTGCCAGGGGCTTGCTGGCTGTATTAAATGATAGGTTCAGAAATAACCAGAAATTGTGTGAACAAGAGGCCCGTCAATGACATGTCAGAGTTGGATTATCACTGGATCAGAAAGTATCGTTTTCAGATGTTGAAAAATTTGAGAGGCTAATGGGTATTAAAATTATTGTCTGGTACCGGGAACCGAACACTAGCACTCTATTAAAATTTGAAGCGTCCCGTGCCAGAAAACCAAAGACGGCATTCCTGTTTTTGCACAATGAGCATTATTACGGTATTTTGAATCAAAAAGGATTTCTGGGATCTGATAATATCTGCGATTTCTGCTACACGGGATATTCTAGCCCGTCGCGACATCGCTGCGACCATCACTGTGACGTCTGTTTATCTATATACTGCTCATGGGTTGACGGTGAGGCTTTTCGATGTCCCAATTGCAATCATTTTTGCCGATCAAGCTTTTGCTTCGAGCTTCACAAAACGCATAAATTTAATGAAAAGACTCATCAATCTGAAAGCATCTGTGACGTCCTTAAACTCTTCGCTCTCTGATACGAGAGATACAGAGTGAAAGCTGAGTCAAAACCTCACAAGTGCCGCCCCAGACACTGTCGCTTTGTAGAACTTTAATGAAAGAGTCGGATGAAAATCATCAGTATTTTATTTAAAGCTTACTGCAAAGACCAGTCCATTAAAAGTACATGTTCTACAATTTTGAGTGCCGTCAAGATGGCGGAACCCACATCCCAAATTACATCCACTGCATGCATTGGAACGGTAAATTGTGGAGTCAGGCCGGTGAGGACTGCGTAGCAAAGTTCTTCGACAGATATCGATGCCTGAAATACCAAGATTACATGTTCATAGCTCAGAATTCTAAGGGAAATGACGGATACTTCTTAATGAAATATCTCGTTGAAAGCAGGCAAACTCCATTTGTTACAACTAATGTGTTTTATAGAAGAAGATTATGACTTCAGATTTATCGACTTGTTGAATTTCTTACCTATGAAATTGAGCAGTATGCAAAAGCCATGGGATTCCAGGCTCAAAAAGGGTACTTTCCCCATTTCTTTAACACCATTGAAAATCAAAATTACATCGGGCTGTACAATTTATGTGTGAATCGTCTCTTGCATCAGGTCACACAACTGAAGTGTGAATCGCCCCTTCTGGCCTCCCGCCGGAGAGGTGATCAACACATGTTTTTGAAGGAGCTGAAAAATGACCGTAGTATTCGTGGAGTGGCGAAAGAGTGTTTAAAGCACCTTTTTCTGCCACCAGAACGGCTGAGTGGTTAAGGTGTTAGGCTTAAGATCCAATGGGCAAATGCCCACGTGGGTTCAATCCTCACTTCTGGTAGCTGGTTATTCAAGCGTGCCCTGTTCACTCTGGGCTCAATTTCTCACTTTTAGAAAGTTAAGTGAAATGTTTCCGCAATATGGATCATTAGTTCAGCTGAAAATACATAAATGTACTTGATTATTTAAAATGGGAGGTACTTGATAGAAAAGGGTTTGTTTTAGATAGATTTGTTATATAGATTATAATTATAATTATAAAGCAAAGGATAGATTTTTTATACGTGATTTTTAAAGGGCTTATATCGAACTAGTTATCTCGTGCTTTACACGTAATACCTAAAATCCTTTACCTTCAAAAGTTAAAAAGCACAAAACTTGCTTTCTCCATGAAGGCTCCCAGGCACCCCCAAGCAGCCGTGAGTCGAGGTAATTCTTGGTAGCGAGAACCAATCGGATCGTTGAATCACGACTACCAAAACTCGGAAAGGGCGGGACAGCCTCTTGTCAGTTAATGTATTCTGCAAAAGCATGTTCGAGTCAGCACACAGACGCTTTGCAATTTGCGTTTCTTTTTGAACTCTCTAAAAATGTTACTCACGAGTGTCGTTTGTGCAGATATATTTACATTCACCTACACATTTTTTGAATGATTTTTTTAAACATTCTTGGTTAAGTTTATTACATTTATTAAATACTAGCAAAATACCCGTGCTTCGCAGCGGAGAAGTAGTGTGTTAAAGAAGTAATGAAAAAGAAAAGGAAACATTTTGAAAATAACGTAACACGATTGTCAATGTAATTGTGTTGTCACTGTTGTGAGTGATGAGTGTTGCTGTCATATATATATATATTTTATATATATATATACACACACAAATATAAACATATATATACATATACACATTTATACATATATATATACACACACATATATACATACATATATATATACATATATACACACATACACACACATATATACACAGAAATACATATATATATATATACATACACACACATACATATATATATATACACACTCTTTAGGGTGTGAGCAACTGTTGCTGGGGGTGCCAGAATCCATCAAGGAAGAAAAATGAAAAACATTATTTGTACAAAATCTTAATTTATTTATCCATTCCTAAATAATTAAATGGGCAGGCTATTTCGTATCAGTGCAATACGCTGCTTGTTAAAACGGATGACTCCCGCTCTTACGTGCAAGTCTGCATGGATATTATGAACTATCGTATCTGTTCAAGTTCTATTTAAATAGAAGGAATTTTTATTTAGTTGACAGAAATATCTTTGGTAGGAATGTAAGATAAATGTAGGCATCATTGCATACATTTTTCTTCACCATAGAAATGTAAAGAGTAAATTCGCCTTACGTTCCAAGCAAAGATATTTGTGTTGACTAAATAGAACTTGAAAAGATATGTTTTTTGAATGTGATCGCGCAATTCAGATCGAGTTGACGCGCACTACATCGAGCCCGCGTGCTATTGTGGTTTCGCCTGTGTACCTCAATAAGTCACCCTCCCTTCACTCTTACTTTTTTACCGTTCATCTAATGATTACACTGAGTATGGCTTTACCAAAACAATCATTGATGGCGAATAAAGTATCCATTATTCATAAAGCTTCAATTGGTGATCTGTCTTTCTGCGTTAACCGCATATTTTTTCATACTTCTCAAACCAAGGGGATGCGAGGGTAAAATGAATCGGGAAGCTGATATATATGTATGTGTGTGCATATATATATGTATGTATATATATATTGAAATAGTTTTACTGTGAAATAATACAAAGAATACACAACACATGTTTCGCCCTAATTTTGGGGTCATCAGGCGTACACACTCAGTGCACCCCCTCTCGGGAATCGAACCTCGGACGTCCACGCTAGAGGCAAAGCCTCTTCCATTGCGCCACAGCGTGTGGTTTGTTTATTTGAGAGTATGTAGATTGGGGTATATGTATATATATATATATACCCGCACTTCGCAGCGGAGAAGTAGTGTGTTAAAGAAGTTATGAAAAAGAAAAGGGAACATTTTAAAAATAACGTAACATGATTGTCAATATACAGTAATTGTTTTGTGAGTGTTATGAGTGTTGCTGTCATCAAGGATTTGATTATCATTATTTCTTTCAATCAGGTTCGTATTTGTAGGATGTGTTGTGTTCAAGTTTCATTCCGTGTTTGTCAATTGTTGTAAAGATAACAGGTTTCACTCATCGATTCGTTTCTTGCTGCATTAATAAACAGCTCGTCTTCCTCTTTATCTGAGACGTGACACACTGCATGCACGGGTTTTTTTTTACACTGTCTTCCTTTAGCGGGACATTGACTTTTTCCACCGTGTGCTTTGTTTCTGCAGTAGTTGCACTTATGAATATGCTTGTATGTATCACACGCTTCATATTTTTTTACTGCCTTCTCAATTGTGTAATTTGGGTTTTGTTCAGCACTCTTTGGATCTGTTGCTTTTTGTTTTTGCACTGCGTCAGTTCACGTGAGCCGCTCGGTGTAAATGCATCGAAGGTTCCCAGCTGTGCTGGTGCCATCTCGTGAGATGTCCACGGCTGTATTTAATGTTAGCTAAGACCCAGTACTTAAAAGTTTCTCTCGCAGTTTCGCTGAGTTTGTGCCAAACACCACCCTGACCGTCTCATCTTCCTCTGCATAAGCATAGTCCTTCACCCGTGAATATTTAGCGGCAGTGTTTCTATTGGATTGCCACTGATGGACGGCCTTATATGGGCAGGCAACTCCGCCTCCCATGGCCATCGAGCAGAAGTCTATTATAGTATATGGATGAAAAAATAGGTTCCAGTTATGACCATTACGCGTAGAATTTCTAAATGAAAACTACCCAACTTTTGTAAGTAAGCTGTAAGGAATGAGCCTACCAAATTTCAGCCTTCTACCTACATGGGAAGTTGGAGAATTAGTGATGAGTGAGTGAGTCAGTCAGTGAGTGAGTGAGTGAGGGCTTTGCCGTTTATTAGTATAGATTTGTGCAACACGTGTAAAGACAGATATAATAATGTATAAATATAATAAACATTGAATTGTATAATCATAGTTTAATTTTACAGAGTGAGCTTTAAAAATAATAATATGAAGTGCTCTATAATTATAAAAATACAAATCATAGACAAAATCAACTATGTGTACATATTTCCTACAAAAGACCATTGGGAAGTCTTTCAGGTATACTGTATAAAGACCAATAATTGTTTATGAATTACTGCAGTAAAAATGATATATATACTGTGTATATATGTACCTGTAAAAACAAGAGATTGGTATGCTTTTTTTTAATACTTAACACTAATTTCACAAATTGTTCATATTAGAATAATATCGTTCAATATAGAATAATAATAATTATAGTTATACTCTATATTAACATTGATGTTATAAATTATGCTTATAAAGCAGACCTAAACCTTTAATGCTCAGACGATTCTAATCATGCTGTAGAATAGCATATATATATACAGTATATATATATATATATATATATATATATATATATATATATATATATATATATTTAACTAAGTGGTGTGTATGCTTGTTTACTAGAACACATATAGTTATTTAGCGCTAAGAATATAAACATTTCCCTTTGCAATATTTCCAAATATTTATTTTTACCTACTTCAACAGTGTCGGTTTGTGCAGATATATTTACATTCACCTACAGATTTTTTGAATGATTTTTTTTAATCATTCTTGGTTAAGTTTATTACATTTATTAAATATTTAATTAATAAATACAAAAACTAAAAATAATAATATGAAGTGCTCTATAATTATAAAAATACAAATCATAGAAAGTGAAATGTTTTTTTTTCTTGACTTCATCTTTGCCAATTTAAAAACTTTTTTTTTAATTCATTGTTTGGGTGAGTTCATTTTTATCTGAAAAAGATAAATCAACTATGTGTACATATTTCCTACAAAAGACCCTTGGAAAGTCTTTCGGGTATGTAAAGACCAATAATTCTTAATGAATTACTGCAGTAAAAATTATATATATACAGTGTATATATGTACCTGTAAAAACAAGAGACTGGTATGCTTTTTTTTAATACTTAACACTAATTTCACAAATCGTTCATTTCAAGGCCAATATAGAATAATAATAATTATAGTTATACTCAACATTGATGTTATAAATTATGCTTATAAAGTAGACATACACCTTTAATACTCAGACGATTGTAATCATGCTGTAGAATAGCATATAGATATATACTGTATAAAATTAACTAAGTGGTGTGTATGCTGTTTACTAGAACACACATAGTTATTTTGCGCTAAGTATATAAACATTTCCCTTTTCAATATTTCCAAATATTTATTTTTACCTACTTCAAATTAACTAAATGTCAGCATCAACTAGAATATATTACTTCCCAAATGTTATAAATACATACAAACACAAGGCTGTGCACTATTATTAATTCATTCTTATTGTGCATTCATTTTTATTGTATCCCTCTTGATTATCTGTGCAGCCATCTCAGACCATAGTAAAGGCGCTATATAAGGAAGTGAAATGCATTATTATTTGTTATAATTATGATTCAATAGAATGGGCAGGCAGTTTGTTTAAGTGTGATTTTTAACTATGCTTGTTGTCCATGTGTTCCTTGCCAAATCATTCACTAAACAGTTTTCGTTTAATCAAAAAAGAAAAATAAACAACTACATCTGCAATGTAGGATTCAATGCACTGTTCGTTGAAGAGAAAGCTTTTTTTTTTCTCCATACGGCAATGTGCCTTGAGTGGGATTCGAACTCGGGTCCCTGCAATAATTTCTGGTAAATCGTCTATCAAGAATTGCAGCTATACCTCGACTAATGCGTGATATTGTCACAGCAGCAGCATGTTTGATGGTCGGGGGCTGGTGTTTGGAGCATGCACACAGATATGTGCAGGCGTGCACACGCAGGGCCTCACACAGCGGGTTAACTGTCAACTTCCAGGCATATGCCTGCTCGTATGCACGCAGGGACTCACCCAGCGGGATACCTGCCAGCTTCCAGGCACTTGCCTGCTCTCTACACACTGAGACATGTACATTTACTGCAGGGCCTGTAAGCAGGCTTAGATAAAAAAATTTTTACAAATTATAAAGCAAAGGTTAGATAAATATTTTAATCTCGTGATAATATTAAAATAATAGATAGATAGATGCAGGTGCATGATCCAACACAGTATATACAGAAACATGTCTGGACATGTCGATCAGGCCTCGGGATCATGGCAAGGTCGATCTTTTGATATAAAAAAACTCAGAAGAAAGGGACAGGGAGGGGATTGCCAGCCAACAAACAGATGTTGACAGCCCGGGGAACAATGCAGAGGCAGTATCCATCAAACTGCTCTTGACACATTGCCTAACCAATCAGACGGGTGGGGGTGGGATTAAGGTGGGACCGACACCCATCAAAATGCTCTTCACACAATGCCTAGCCAATCAGGTGGAGGGGGTGGGAGTCTGGGCAGGACATACATCCATCAAAATGCTCTTGACACAATGCCTAGCCAATCAGGTGGAGGGGGATGTAATAAGGTGGGACCGACACCCATCAAACTGCTCTTCACACATTGCCTAAACAATAAGGTGGGTGGGGGTGGGATTAAGGTGGGACCGACACCCATCAAAATGCTCTTGACACAATGCCTAGCCTATCAGGTGGAGGGGTTGGGAGTCTGGGCGGGGTTAGGGAGGGAACAGGTAGTAATTCACCCATTAACCGGGGGTGTGACACATCATTTAAATCCACAAATCATAGGAGCGGGGGCAGGGCCATCAAGTCATCAATCATCTTTGATTGACATTTTGACAGAATGTCCCTGACATAATACTAAACTATTCAACCTTATCTCTCTCATTCTCTTCATTCATCAGCCTCACAAAGTACTCTTTCCATATGCTCAACACACTCTCCTCGCTTGTGAGTACATTTCCATCTTTATCTTTTATCACCCTAACCTGCTGCATATTTTTCCCAGCTCGGTCCCTCTGTCTAGCCAATCGGTACAGGTCCTTTTCTCCCTCATTAGTGTCCAGCCTCTCATACTGTACATCTCATCATATGCCTTTTCTTTAGCCTTTGCCACCTCTCTCTTCACCTTACGTCTTATTTCTTTATACTCTTGTCTACTTTCTGCATCTCTCTGACTATCCCACTTCTTCATTGCCAACCTCTTCCTCTTTATACCTTCCTGTACTTTCCCATTCCACCACCAGGTTTCCTTTTCCTCCTTCCTCTGCCCAGATGTCACACCAAGGACCCTTCTTGCTGTCACCCTTACTACTTTTGTTGTAAATGCCTAGCTGTCTGGTAAGTCTTCACTGTCTTCCAGTGCCTGTCTTACCTCCTCCTTGAACTCAACCTTGTAGTCTTCCTTTTTCAGCTTCTACCATTTGATCCTTTGGCTCTGCCCTTACTTTCCTCCTCTTCTTGATCTCCAACGTCATCCTGCAGACCACCATCCTATGCTGCCTAGCTACACTTTCCCCTGCCATCACTTTACATTCTTCAGTCTCCTTCAGATTGACCCTCATCCACGGGATATAATCTACCTGTGTGCATCTTCCTCCATTCTTGTATGTCACTCTGTGTTACTCCCTCTTCTTAAAATACGTATTCACCACAGCCATGTGAATCCTTTTTGCACTATCTTCTGACCTTCTTCATTCCTCTCCTTGACAACATTCCTACCCATCACCTCCTCATCTCCTCTGTTTCCAGTTTACACCTTCAAAACACTCTTGACATATTGTTCCTTCAGAATAACCACTACCCCATTTCTCTTCCCATCCACACCATGATAGAACAATTTGAATTCACCTCCGATCCACCTTGCCTCACTCCCCTACCATTTGGTCTCATGTATGAACAATATATCAACCTTCCTTCTCTCCATCATATCGGCTAACTCTCTCCCCTTACCAGTCATACTGCAATTCAAAGTTCCTACCCTTATCAGTTCCACTCTCTTTACCTTCCTCCTCTTCTCCTGCTCCTGGGCATATCTCCTCCCTCCTCTTCTCCTTCTTTGGCCAACAGTAGCCCAATTTCTGCCAGCACTCTGTTGGTTAACAGTACTGGTAGCAGCCGTTGTTAACCCGGGCCTCAAATGATCCGGTATTGAAATTTGTATTGTTCACATGTTGATCTTGCAAAATTTTACACTGAATGCCCTTCCTGGCGTAACCCTCCCCATTTATCTGGGCCCCGATTGTGGGCTGGTTCAGTTAAACTAATGCTGATTCCAACTAAGTTAAATAATGTCAAAATATTTCTGTAATCAGTATCATTCCCTCCAATAATTAACTCAATTTTATCTGTGTTCAAAGACAAGTAGTTCTCGCTCATCCGCTCCTTTAACTCACTAACGCATCTAATTATTGACAACATTGGAAGAAGTTCATTTGGCCTAATAGAAAGGTATAACTGGGTGTCAACTGCGTATGACTGAAAATTAACATTATGTTTACTAATGGTAGTTCCTAATGGAAGCATGTAAAGTGAACATAGCGAGAGGTCCTAATACTGAGGGACACCATATCTCAGTTCTGTATATAATGATGATATACTGTCAGCACATTTCAGTACATACTGGAATCGAATTGATAAATAAAAACTATATCAGGGAAAGACACTGCCTGTGAGCCCAAAGTCAGTTTCTAGCCCGGGTAGTAAAACAGAATGGCCAAAGGTGTCAAATGCTGTGCTGAAATCTAACAACACAATTACAGTGAAATTTTCTTCATTAGATGACTTTAGAATGTTTTTTACAACATGAGTTAGTGCCATTTCTGTACTATGACTGATGTGAAAGCCTGACTGAAATTTCTCAAATAAACTTGATATCTATACTAATAAAAGGCAAAGCCCTCACTCACTCACTCACTGACTCACTCACTGACTCACTGACTCATCACTAATTCTCCAACTTCCCGTGTAGGTAGAAGGCTGAAATTTGGCAGGCTTATTCCTTACAGCTTACTTACAAAAGTTGGGCAGGTTTCATTTCGAAATTCTACGCATAAGGGTCATAACTGGAAGCTATTTTTCCCCATATAATGTAATGGAGTCTTGAGTTGGAGATGGCCATGGGGGGCGGAGTTTCGTGTGACATCATCACGCCTCCTACGTAAGTACGTAGAGAACAAGGAAGAACTCCAAACAGCGATGAGCACAAAACGCCATTTCACAATTGAGAAGGCAGAAAAACATTATGAAGCAAATGATGCATACAAGCATATTCATAAGTACAGCTACTGCGGAAACAAAGCACGGCGTGAACCGTAAGTTTATATTAAATTAAGTTCATAGACAGGCTGCCACTAGCGTTTGTAATTTAGTGCCTGCCCATATAAGGCCGCCCATCAGCGGCAATCCAATACAAACACTGCCGTAAATGTTCACGGGTGAAGGACTGTGCTTATGCAGAGGAAGATGAGATGGTCAGGGTGGTGTTTGGCACAAACTCATTGAAACTGCGAGAGAAACTTTTAAGTGCTGGGTCTTAGCTGACATTACACGAGATGGCACCAGTACAGCTGGGAACCTTCGATGCAAGAACACCAAGCTGCTCACGGAACTGACGCAGTGCACAGACAAAAGCAACAGTTCCAAAGAGTGCTGAACAAAACCGAATTACACAATTGAGAAGGCAGCAAAAAATATGAAGCGCCTTATACATACAATCATATTCATAAGTGCAGCTACTGCGAAACAAAGCACACGGTGGAAAAGTGAATGTCCTGCTAAAGGAAGACAGTGTAAAAAAAACCGTGCATGCAGTTTGTCACATCTCAGATAAAGAGGAAGACGAGCTGTTTATTGATGCAGTAAGGAACTAATCGATGAATGAAACCTCTTATCTTTACAACGATTGACAAACACGGAATGTAACTTGAACACATCCTACAAATACGAGCCTGATTGAAAGAAATAATGATAATCAAATCCTTGATGACAGCAACATTCAATAACACTCACAAAACAATTACTGTATATTGACAATCATGTTACGCTATTTTTAAAATGTTCCCTTTTCTTTTCATAACTTCTACTTCTCCACTGCGATACACGGGTATATATATATAAATGTATATATATACCCCGATCTACAATACATACTTTAGCATAGATAAGCCACACGCTGTGGCGCAATTGTAGAGTCTTTGCCTCTAACGCCGAGGTTCGATTCCCGAGAGGGGGTGTACTGACTATGTACGCTACCTGATTCATTTTACCTTCAGATCTCCTTGGTTTGGGACGATGAAAAATATTAGGTTAACGCAGAATCATGTTACGCTATTTTTAAAATTTTCCCTTTCTTAGCACAAGCACAGCTGAGAAGCTTCGATGCATGTACTCCATAACGCGCTAAAAATAACGATTTAATCACACTTTCAATTCCAAGCAAACGGAACTTTTGTCAATGCATGATTTCCTGGTACATCCATTACACTGATGCACACATCACAGCTACAAAAATGTTAGAGTCGGAATAAAGCGCTCCTACGACTGATCATTTCGACTACCCGAAATAAGCCTTGATAAAAGCATGGTTTTGTGCACACTGAAAAGCAAGCAAAATTAGATGCATTACAGAAAGCGGACTTTGTGGCTCTTACTGGGGATCATTGGACTTCCGTGACCGTTAGTAATTCTAAATACATCTAATTACAAAATGTTCAATGATCACACTGTTTTAGCCTAATGTACAAAATAATTTTGGCTAATGTTACTCAGAGTTTAAAGAGTAAGCTGGTCAAATTACCTTTTATGTTTCTGACTTATTTTTTAAGAAGAAAACTGCACTTTATGTTGAAATTTTGGTTATTATTATTTAAAGACAATACTATTCTGAAAATGTACTTAAAGTACTTAAACTACCACTTTATTTTTAAGTCTGCCCAATTTTAACCAGGGATGATATTTTTGTTTCTGTTTTGAATTCAAATGCAGTTTAAAAGCTTTTTTTCAGAAATTAAAACAGCTTCAGTTTACAATATTCATGTCCATGTCTATTATTTGATTCTGTCGCCCACTAAAACCGTTTTAAATTAAAAAAAAAAAACATTTGCCATTTGGGGCAAATTTACGTGTGCGATTACATACGATTAATCAAGATTAATTCTTACACAGCCTCTAATTAATTGGATTAATTTTTTTAATCGAGTCCCACCCCTATATATATATATGTAGATTTGTATATATATGTGTATATACAGTATATATGTAGATATGTATATGTTGTATATACAGTATGTATATGTGTGTGTGTATATATACAGTATGTGTATATATGTATATGTATATATATGTATATGTGTATATGTATATATATATATATATATGTATATATATATATATATATATATATATATATATATATAGATAGATATATATATATATGCCAGCAACACTCATGACAATGACAAAACAATTACATTGTCAATCATGTTACATTATTATTAAAATGTTTCCTTTTCTTTACTTCTCCGCTGCCAATCGCAGGTATTTTGCTATATATATATATATATAAAATATAAATAGATAGATATGACAACAACACTCATATCAACGACAAAACAATTACATTAACAATCATCTTACGTTATTTTTAAAATGTTTGCTTTTCTTTTTCATAACTTCTTTAACACACTACTTCTCCGCTGCGAAGCGCGGGTATTCTGCTAGTGTAAGATAAGACTAAAGCAGACTGGCAACAACATTTTCGAGTTATTTAAGAGAGAATTGTAAATTTGATATAGGTCTATAATTATTAAGAAAATGTGGGTCTAGATCCTGCTTTGTAAGTAATGGTTTGATAACTGACACTTTTAGTTTATCAGGAACCGTGGCATTCAGTGATGAGCTATTGAAAATGCTAAGAAGTGGTGCTGCAAGAACATCTGTTGAGCTTTTTATTAGTTTTGTTGGCATTGGTTCTAAAGGTACAAGTAGTAGGTTTCATTTTAGAATTTAAAGTTAAAACTTCTGTTCTGTGACAAGATTAAAATTTATAAAGTGGTTCTCACTTACAGGGTCTGTATAAAACCTCTTTAAAACCTGGCAGGATCTAATCAATAACATTTTAGAATAAGCATTTAAACTTGAGGAAGCAGATTATCGTCCCTTTTTTATTCTATTTACTTTTATTTATTTATGTATTATTTATTTACTTATTTTTCCTACTATTAAAGTTTCATTCTGTTGGTCTAGCTCTCTTCCTCTCTGATTTGTTTCAGATCTAGTTTTGAATAACTTGACTTTCTTGTGTGGAATGTTATTTTAGTTTAATAAATTCAATGAAATTTAAAAAAAAATGGTAACACTTTATAATAACTGCACACTATGAAGCATTAGTTAAGCATGACTAATAAAGTGTTACCAAAAAAATTCTGAAATGGTGTATGCAAGGCGATCAAGGGTTTGCCAAGCTAGGTTAGATTTGCACTATGATGCTGAAATCTGGGATCTTATATTTTCAGTTTTCTCATTAAAGAAGTTCATAAAATCTGCACCAGATTCCTTCAGAGTTAGATTTACAAATATATGAACCCAAAAGACTGTGGTGGGCTGGCGCCCTGCCTGGGATTTGTTCCTGCCTTGCGCCCTGTGCTGGCTGGGATTGGCTCTAGCAGACCCCCGTGACCCTGTGTTAGGATAGATAGATAGATAGATAGATAGATAGATACTTTATTCATCCCAAGGGGAAATTCACTTACTCCAGCAGCAGCATACTGATACAAGAACAATATTTCATTAAAGAGTAATAAAAATGCAGGTAAAAGCAGACAATAACTTTGAATAATGTTAACATTTACCCCCCCAGGTGGAACTGAAGAGTCGCATAGTGTGGGGGAGGAACGATTTCCTCAGTCTGTCAGTGGAGCAGGACAGTGATAGCTGTCTGTCGCTGAAGCTGTTCCTCTGTCTGGAGATAATACTGTTTAGTGGATGCAGTGGATTCTCCATAATTGACAGGAGCCTGCTCAGTGCCCATCGCTCTGCCACGAATGTCAAACTGTCCAGCTCCATGCCTACAATAAAATCTGCCTTCCTCACCAGTTTGTCCAGACGTGAGGCGTCCTTCTTCTTAATGCTGCCTCCCCAGCACACCACCGCGTAGAAGAGGGCACTCGCCACAAATCGTCTGATAGAACATCTGCAGCATCTTATTGCAGATGTTGAAGGACACCAGTCTTCTAAGGAAGTATAGTCAGCTCTGACCTTTCTTACACAGAGCATCAGTATTGTCAGACCAGTCCAATTTATCATCCAGCTGCACTCCCAGGTGTTTATAGGTCTGCACCCTCTGCACATAGTCACCTCTGATGACCACAGGGTCCATGAGGGGCCTGGGTCTCTTAAAATCCACCACCAGTTCCTTGGTTTTCCTGGTGCTCAGGTGTAAGTGGTTTGAATCACACCATTTAACAAAGTCCTTGATTAGGTTCCTATACTCCTCCTCCTGCCCACTCCTGATGCACCCCACGATAGCAGTGTCGTCAGCGAACTTTTGCACGTGGCAGGACTCTGAGTTGTATTGAAAGTCTGATGTATACAGGCTGAACAGGACCGAAGAAAGTACAGTTCCCTGCGGCGCTCCTGTGTTGCTGACCACAATGTCAGATCTGCAGTTCCCGAGACACACATACTGAGGTCTGTCTGTAAGATAGTCCACAATCCATGCCACCAGGTATGAATCTACTCCCATCTCTGTCAGCTTGTCCCTAAGGAGCAGAGGTTGGATGGTGTTGAAGGCACTAGAGAAGTCCAGAAACATAATTCTTACAGCACCACTGCTTCTGTCCAAGTGGGAGAGGGATCGGTGTAGCATATAGATGATGGCATCCTCTTCTCCCACCTTCTCCTGGTATGCGAACTGCAGAGGGTCATGGGCGTGGCGGGCCTGTGGTGGTGGTGAAGCAGCAGTCGCTCCATGGTCTTCATCACATGTGAAGTCAGAGCTACAGGCCGGAAGTCATTGAGCTCACTAGGCTGTGATACCTTTGGGATTGTGGTGATACAAGATGTTTTCCAAAGCCTCAGGACTCTCCCCTGTTCCAGGCTCAGGTTGAAGATGCGCTGTAGAGGACTCCCCAGCTCCAATGCACAGGCCTTCAGAAGTCATGGCGATACTCCATCTGGACCCACTGCTTTGCTGGCACGAAGTCTCCTCAGCTCTCTGCTCACCTGGCCTACTGTAATTGTGGGTGGGGATGTCTCTCCTATGCTGGTATCAGCAGAAGGATGGGTGAAGGGTGCAATACTCCGAGGTGAGAGTGGCTTAGGGTGGTCAAACCTGTTAAAGAAGTTGTTCATTTGGTTTGCTCTTTTCACGTCTCTCTCGATGGTAGCACCCTGCTTCGAGCTGCAGCCTGTGATGATCTTCATCCCATCCCACATTTCCTTCATGCTGTTATTCTACAACTTCTTTTTTTTTTGGACAATTTAGAATCGCCAATGCATCTAACCTGCATGTCTTTGGACTGTGGGAGGAAACCGGAGCACCCGGTGGAAACCCAAGCAGACACTGGGAGAACATGCAAACTCCATGCAGGAAGGACCCAGGAAGCGAATCCGGGTCTCCTAGCTGTGAGGCAGCAGTGCTACCCACTGTGCCACCGTGCCACCCGTTATTCTGCAACTTCTTCTCCAGCTTTCTCCTGTACTGACTGCTCCTTCGCCGCCCTGAGCTGGACTCTGAGTTCCTTCTGCACGTGCTTGAGCTCATGCTGATCACCGTCCTTAAAAGCCCTTTTCTTCTGGTTTAAACGGCCCTTGATGTCACTTGTAATCCATGGCTTGTTGTTAGCATAGCAGCGTACTGTTCTTACTGGAACTACAATGTCCATACAGAAATTGACGTAGTCAGTAGTGCAGTCAACAACCACCTCAATGTTCTCACTATGTGACCCCTGCAGGATATCCCTCTCCATAGTTCCAAAGCAGGCTCTGAGCCTCAGGGGACCACTTCCTGAATGAGCGTGTTGTTGTAGGTAGTTCCCTCACTCCTGTTTTTTAATGAGGCTGAATCAGGACCAAGTTATGATCTGCTTTCCCAAGCGCAGTCAGCGTGGTGGTGCTGTATGTGTCTTTAACGTTTGCATACAGTAGGTCAATAGTCCTATTTCCCCGGGTATTACAATCCACATACTGGGAGAAGGCAGGTAATGTTTTGTCCTGCATCACATGGTTAAAGTCTCCAGCAATTAGCACAAGCGCCTCAGGGTGCTGCATTTGTAACTTAGCAACTGTAGAATGGATATAGTGGGTTGGAAAATGACTGACTGATGTCGTGGCGAAAAATTCATCATCAGAAGGCTTTTTACCTTAAAATAAAGGCTATTAGGACTTAAAACAGACAGACAGAGTTTTAAGGCTTTATTGCAATAAATCAACCACACGGACTCAACCCAATTCGGCCGAATGAGATTGAGCCCTGATCATTACAACAATTGAAGTTTTTATAACAATTTCTTATCATTTTGGCCGCGTTCGATTAGCTCATTCTGCACCTGGTTTTACTGTCCATTGTTCCTCTTGGTGTCTGTTTGGCTTATTTTGATTGGTCTAAGACTGTGTGGATGGTTTCCTCCCAGTAACTCCTCTGACTACCCTCTACTCCTGTCCGGCTGGAACTTGAGTTTCCATGGGAACCCTTATCATCTCCTTACTATTCCTATCACTGGCCCCCTTATGGAATGTGTTATTTTTCTATGCTGTTCCCATTTTCTCTCACTGGCCAAGGCTTCAATTCCATATATGGGTTTCCTCTCTTAAGCCTTCCAAACTTTTTACAATAGTGACCTGAAGCTTAAGCTTTAATTAAAAAGAAGTATAGTATGTGCTTTCATTTGATCATTGCTTGGCATGCTTAATTTGTCTTAATTTCTACACTAAAGTTAATTGCTAATATATTCTTATAATATTTTTGCTAATGTCTGCATTTACTAAGATTTTCTCTTCATGCATTAGGTCAGCGTGACCCTGCTTACAGCAAAAGCCTTTCTGCCGATTCAGCAACCCAGCTGGTTTCAGAGCCATCTTTATCTCTTCCTAGCCTTGAATCACAGGTGTTCTGAAACTCTTATCCTGTCCAAAACTGGTCTCGGTGTATCAATTAGCTGTTCTTTTCTTTACTTTGAAAATTTTAA
This sequence comes from Polypterus senegalus, assembly GCF_016835505.1. Classification (NCBI taxonomy): domain Eukaryota; kingdom Metazoa; phylum Chordata; class Cladistia; order Polypteriformes; family Polypteridae; genus Polypterus; species Polypterus senegalus. The sequence goes on along the minus strand of NC_053169.1, from coordinate 68,075,412 downwards.
TGTAAGCCTATAAAATAATGCAATATAACTGATTTTTAGTTAAATATTTGCTAGACCTATCGTATTTGCTTTAATATTCTAATGTATGCTTAATCTAATGTTTTAGAAGCTTTTAATTACTTTTTATGGTTCTATATGTTAATTTGCTATTCTCTTATGCTAATAAAAAATTTTCCTTCTATATTCCTCCTTTTTGAGGTTTAATCAAACCTCAACATCTGACCTGATTCCAAAAGAAAGGTAAGGGGATGTTGGTTCAATTCTTCTTTGGAGCCCAATACGGACCCCTCACAGTTCTTCTTAATCTTCAACACCCATACCCCTCCTCTGGTGGCACAGGAGCCAAACATCTCCCCCATCAATCAACTAAGAGGAGTAAAAGACTTCCTGGCCCTACCCTAACAGTCAAAAATATGCATACAGTAATTAATCACAGGTGCAGATAAATTTAAACATCATAGGAATATCATATAATCCATGGAAGTCACAAAATAATGTTATTATAAAGCAGAAAATAATAATAGTAATAAAACAATTGTCCATAATAAGTGCTTTTTCTTCACTTGGAGAAATATATTTCCAGTGAAATTACATTTTTTCTTCAACCCAGGTACTTTGCGCACTGTAGAGGGTCCTCTCCCTGGGGAGCGGTTACTAGCACTTCACCCAAGGAGTTTCTTCTGATTTGGTATTTCATCATCCACATTGTCATCAAGAAAAGAATAAAAATCTGTAACTGAAGATGTCCATGGTTCAAGAAATTGGATGCACACTTGTTTGACAGCAACTCTAGTAATAACTAATTAGAAAACTGGTAATAAGCAACATAATACCATTCAAATATATAACAATACCATTAAGAGAGTAATTTCTGCTTCACTAACATGAATCCCCATGATTCCCAGGTTCAAATAAAGCTAATACTAATTATATTGGTTTTACCTTTCCTTTCTAAGATGGATTTACACTAAACACATAATGTATGTCCCAATTCCTAAATATGGCGAAATAACTATTTAATGTACCTAGTTCTTTGTGTTCATCAACAATCAGAACTATAAATAATATTGTTGGTGGTGATACAGATGGCATAAATATTTATCTTTTTTTAAATAACTCCAAAGTTCTCAGTTTTAGGTTGCCACTGCTGTGCACAATGATAGTCAGAGATAAAGTCCTTACACACCTCACCATGCTCACATCTTAACACACTCATTCATAAAATTGCCCAAATATACACCCAGCTGTGGTCTCAACCTTGAGCCACCTTTACCACATTAATGCAGCCATTTTGTGGACAGTAGGTGTCAATCCTCCCTTCGGAAGACCTCAGCACTACCTTCCAAAATGCAAATCACTGGGTCATTTTTTGAGGTCACATTCATTTCAATTTCAATTTCAAGGGTTATACCCAAGCTTCTTATTAAGGATTTCAAAACAGAGATGTTCAGACTTCATCTGGGCTTTTTAATTCACAGACCACACATTCACCACTGTATGTATAAGACACTCCATCTCCTATGGGCCAAATTATTACTTCCTTTCACTGATTTCCATAACATACATAGCCATATCTCAAGCCATGATGTTAATCATTTGACCTGTATCACCATCAACATGCTAGCCTAAACTGTTTTATCCTGTTCTAAAAGTTATGGATGTTCTGACCTATAGTAGGTGTCCCTTATCCCCAAAATACTAGTTGTGTGTCATCCCATATGCTTACTATTATTCTTTTCAATTAAATAAATGTACCTAAATGTTAAACTCTACATTATTTGCTATAATGCTACAATCAATAACCTAGAATATCTAAACTGGACTGACCCTAACTAGTAATAGTGCATTGAGAATCACTTAACAATCTCTAATAGATCCCTTATGTTATATTAGACTCAATTCTGATTAACTTTACAAATAACAAAATCATTGGTCCTTAAAGGTAACTTATTATCTCATACTAAATATCAGAAGGCATATCAAAGCATTTATCTAAAAATATCTATTCTTAACCACTATGAATTCATAATAATTATGTAGTATTCTCATTATTGCCAACATTCATTAAATACATATTATTTAGGAGTCCCTATATTCTGCTTTGCTTGCAAATAATTATAGCTTTCCCTTTTATACCTTTCATAACTTTACAGTTCAAATATTTTTAATTTAAAAGATGTTGCTATTTGTCAAACAAGTGAACAGTCAAAGCAGGCTCCAGCAAGAACATTGAGCCCTGCAGAGTAAAAGTATGACAAATTTTCTTCTTTGATAAGGATTAAAGCAGGTGTTGGGGTCCAATATCCCAGGTAAAAAGGACCCAAGTAGGCAGATGTCATCTATGATTCAGAATCCACGATGATCTTTTAGACTCAAACATCACCAGCATAGTTGAGCTCTTGACAGCAGGTATCCATGATGCCTGGAACTGGAATCGAAGTGCGTTGTCCAGTAGTCAGCTGATCGATGGCCTGATTCACAACTTGATTCCCTCTCTGGTATGGCTGGGTTCTCCTTGGAGTCAGATGATTAGTTTATCTGCAGACCTTTATCACAGCCCAATCTCTGGTTCAACTTCAAATGTTGTCATCTACAATGCACTAGGAAAAAACAATTTTCATCTGCAGATGTAAAGACTTAAAAACGCTCATTTAAATAGTCAGCATATTAATTCTTCATTGGTAGCTACTTATAGATCCAAAAAATAATATGTCATAAGATGTCAGACCTGTTTCGTTGGGGGTACCCCTATTAATTATTATTGCTAACAGTGAAACAAACGGTCATTTCAATCCAGTCTGTGTTTGTCTAAGTCAATTTGTCCTTAAACAGTCAGAGTAAAAATTTAAATTAATAAGCACAATGTTCAAGTCCTCCTTTATAGTTGTTTCCAGTTTGGTTGCGGTTGCAATTTCCACTCAATTAAAAACATGTCCCAAGTCATTATTAAAATAAAGTCAATCAATGTATTACAAAGGGAAATGTACTCAATAATAAATCATTACAAAAACTGGTCCCAATAATATTGACATAATATTCAAATTATCTACATTTGTTCCATAATAATTAAAAAATAGCTTCAAAATTTAAACTGGTTTAAAAATTTAAAATTTAAACAAAATTAAACATACTTATACCAATACTTATTATACCAACCCTTCCCCCCTTTTTGACACTTGTGTCAATATTGCTGTTTTTATTTTTACAAGTAGAAGAGATGTGGAGCAAGAGGGTAACTAAAACTGATCCCATTAATATAATAATAAAAGCCAAAATTTTATAGCTCCCTTACAGGGAAGACAAATACGTCTATGGATAGAGAACAAACAAAACCAAAGAGAAGGTGGAGTATTTATTAGTTAAAGAGCCATGCTCCGTGGAGGTTGGTATAAAAAATGCAAGAAGACAATTATAATAAATTTGTCATACTGTTCATTGTACCCCTCCCTTATATGATCGTCAAGTATACCAGCAACCTCCAGAGAACATCTCATAATTAGCATAACAAGCAGAGTCAAGAAGGAAATCCACAATCTGGATGGGTAAATTCTTAATTACTTTTCCTTTTTGACATTAAATATAAAAAAAAATTAGGCTCCACATTTCCTCTCTCATGCATCTAATCACAAAACATTGTTCAATTGTGCAAAGTCCTAAAAACATTTTTCTTTTTACACAAGGTGTTCATTTTTGAGTATATTTGGACCATATCTAAGATTAATAAGGTCAGTGAAGTAAAATATTTTATCCCTTCCCACTCAAAGCCCCTTAAATTATTTCAAAGGTTATTTAGCAGAAAAAAATAATCTTGGACTTCATCTCTAGCCCCTTATAAAGAGCTTAAGGTTTCTATACATGTATCCCAAGTAATATTTCTTTCTTTCTTTTTATTACTAATTATTTAATTAAAATACCACATACATGTAAATCTTAGTTTTTTAGACTCTTAATAAAATTATTATTATTATTATTAAAATGTCTCATTCAATTTTTCATTAATGCATCAAAAAATATAAAAGTGAACCTTCCATTAGTTTTGTTGTGATACCAGTATTCCACTATATTTCACACAAACATGTCAATATTACACACAAAGGAAATGAGGAAAGAAATCAATATATCAGAATGCCCTATAATGCAAAATGTTCCTTTATTTATTTACTATAAGGCCCTCTAAGAAATTTGCACATTCCTACCCATATTTAGAATGAAAAACCCACTTCTTTATCAAGTAAATTTTTCCCAGAATCTCAAACTAAGAAAATACTATAAATCAACTTCAGTTACATACACTGATTTTGTTTCCTCATAACCTACTGCCAAAGTCATTTGATCTTGCACATTCTTTCATTATTATCTTTCAGATGTTTATTACATGTTTTTCAGAATGTTAACTCCAAAGAGCACAGTCTGTTTTTCTCTTAGTTAACCCCCCTTATTCCCTCTTTTTTTAGCATATTTTAGCATGGAACACTACCTGGACTGGAAGCCACTGTTTTTCTTCAGCCTCATTTACTATACTAAAGAATGTCTCCTTCAATTGAATTTTTATTCCTTTTAATTCAAATTCTCCCTTTTATCAGAGTCTGGCCAGTACTCAAATGAAAGGGGTTGCTCATATAATATGCCTAATCTGGAGACTTTTTACACCACCTGTTCATATCTTTTTTTAATTTAGAATTAAGAGTTCTTTTAATTTCAACATTTACATTCACATTCTCACACACATTAATATTAATTTTTTCATCCTTGCAAATAATACCACATATTTTTACACATACTTTTAAACACACTGAAACTTATTTAACATGCACACATAGGGATCCCTTTAATACACTATATAACATACATAAAAACACCCAAACCATTGTATCACACTCAACCTTACCCCAGTTTTGTTACTTATTATTACGTATTATTTATTATGAATTCTGAAGAAGAGAAAGTTCCATTCTCACTTAACATTACCAATCAGGACAAACGAATAATAAACAGCCTCTAATGATGTTAGCTGGTGTTAACCCTAGGAAACATAACACGATCCTACTCAGCTGGAAACGGCGCTGGTTTCAAGATCAAGGAGACTCTATTGGCGGAATGACTCCGCGACAACGAGGAATTGCTTCCGTGGCGATCCTATTCCTGTTTCAATTAGGGCAAATCCAACTATCGAGAAATCACGCAGTTCGCCAGCAAGACGGCACTCCCAGCAAAAAGACTAAACTGTCATTGAGAATATTAACTCAAAACAAATAACATGTAAGCTTCAACACAAATCACAAATAAACTCGAATCTTAGCATAAGTGCTAACCACTGCGCCACCACACACTCCACTGTAAAATTCCCTATAGAGCACAATTTCACATACACACATCACAAGAAAAAGAAGAGGACAGAAGGAAATTGAAAGACATTGTTTCCCTTGAATGTTATAGTTATCAAAAGTGCACTTTTCCTTAAGACTTGATCAGGGTCCGAAGGAAAGATGCCTCACATATTTTATAAACATTTGTATAATTAAAAGTGAAAGCATTTTTCATTATATCAAATGTTACACATATTCAAATTTATTTTAACCCATATTTACTCAGAGCTCTGGAAATTTATATGCACACGGCAGTTTCAGCAAATCATAATTGAACTACATTACCCAGAAGTCTCCATGTTTCGTTTTCTTACTCCCAAACACACACACGCACACCTGCAGAACAAACAACACACATGCTCACACATTTTTAGCACAAACATATTTATTTATTTATTTTTATTATTAATTTTATTACAATCCATGCATAGCAATAAAGTTTTTACAAAAAGAAGAATTATGTTAAGAACAAATCGTTTCCCCGAAGCCAAACTGCGTAAAATTACAAAGGCTTGTAAACATACCTAAATTAATAAATTCTTTGTGCTTTATAAACTTATTTTAAAATATTACTGATTAGATCCTGCCATGTTTTGAAAAAGGTCTGTACAGATCCTCTAACTGAGTATTTGATTTTTCCAATTTCAAATAATATAACACATCAGTTTCCCACTGACTTAAAAGAGGAGAGTTTGGGTTCTTCCAGTTTATCAGAATAAGTCTGCGTGCCAACAGTGTAGTGAATGCAATCACAGTTTGTTTGTCTTTCTCCACTTTAAGCCCCTCTGGAAGAACCCCAAACACAGCTGTTAATGGGTTAGGAGGGATTGTGAGTCCAAGGCTGTCTGAGAGGTAATTAAAAATTTTTGTCCAGAATAATGTTAATTTGGTGCAGGCCCAGAACATGTGACCCAGTGAGGCTGGGGCTTGGTTGCAACGTTCGCAGGTTGGATCATGCCCTGGAAACATTTTGAGAGTTTTAGTCGAGACAGATGTGCTCGATATATAATTTTGAGTTGTATAATTGTATGCTTTGTGCATATGGAGCTCGAGTGAATTCTCTGCATTGCTACTTTCCACTCCTTTTCTGATATATTAATTGAGAGATCTTTTTTCCAGTGTCCTCTTGGATCTTTGAAAGGAAGGGATTGTAAAATGATTTTATATATTGTAGAGATGGAGTCTAATTCCTTGAAATTGAGCAATATTTTTCCAGCATGGATGAGGGTGCAAGATGAGGAAAATCTGGAAGGTTCTGTTTAACAAAGTTCCTGATTTGAAGATAGTGAAAGAAATGTGTAGCTGGAATGTTAAATTTGGAATGTAATTGTTCATAGGATGCAAAGACGTTGTCTATATAAAGATCTCTAAGCAAGTTAATTCCAAATTTTTCCAGATATTAAAACTGCATATGTTTGTGAAGGTTGAAAGAGGTGGTTCTTGCAGGGTGCCACAGATAGAAGCTTCTCCGTCTTAAAATGCTTTCTACATTGGTTCCAGATTCTAAGTGAGTGGAGCACAATTGGGTTATTAGTGTATTGCCGATAACGTGTGTTTATTGGAGCAGAGCAAGGAATACAAAGAAGTACTGCAGGATTTTACTTCTATTGCGGTCCATGCCTGTGTATGTTCTTCTATTTGTGTCCAGGTTCTTATCGCCTGTATATTTTGCCCAGTAATAAAACTGGAAGTTAGGTAGAGCCATGCCGCCTTCTGCCTTTTGTCTTTGTAGGGTCGCTCTTTTGATGCGTGGATGTTTTGAATTCCAAATAAATGAGGTTATTGTTGAATCTAATTGCTTAAAGAATGATTTATTAATGTATATTGGGATGTTTTGAAATAAAAAGGAGCTTAGGAAGAATATTCATCTTAACAGTGTTAATTCTTCCAGCTAGTGTGAGATGAAGGGTTGACCATCTATGCAAGTCTTGTTTAATTTTTTCCATGCAGACGCGAAATTTTGTTGATAAAGAGCTTTATGTTTACTTGTGATGTTTACCCTAGGTATTTAAACTGTTCTGCAATGATAAAAGGTAGGGTGTCTAATCTAATATTATATGCTTGAGAATTCACTGGAAAGAGTACACTTTTATTCAGATTAATTCTGAGACCAGAGATCTTTTGAAATTCTGTGAGTGCTGCTAAGACTGCAGGCACAGAATTTTCTGGGTCCGATATATACAGTACCATATCATCTGCATATAATGAGATTTTCTGTTCCAGTCCTTCTCTGCTAATCCCCTTTATCTGATCAGTATTTCGACAATGTATTGCCAGTGGTTCAATGGCAATTGCAAACAGCAGCGGTGACAAGGGCATCCTTGTCTTGTGCCACGTTCTAGTTTAAAGTAGTCTGAGCAAATGTTATTGATGCAAACTGAAGCTTCTGGGTTAGTATACAGTAATTTAATCCATGCACAAATGTTGGGCCAAACCCAAACTTCTCCAATGTAGTAAAAGGTATTTCCATTCAATCATGTCGAATGCTTTTTCTGCATCCAATGATAATAATATTTCTGGGGTGTTTGATTTAGTTGGTGAGTATATTACATTAAACAGGCGTTGAAGATTTGAAGATAAGTGTCGGCCCCTAATAAATCCAGTTTGGTCTTGTGATATTACGAGGGGAGCACTTTCTCCATCCTTCTAGCTATGATTTTAGAGAGTATTTTAACGTCGTGATTCAGAAGTGAAATTGGTCTGTATGATGCACATTGTAATAAGTCCTTATTTTGTTTTGGAAAGACAGTGATTAGTGCTTGGCAAAGGTTTGTGGAAGAAATTGGTTATCTCTGGCTTCTGTAAATGTTGCTAATAGGAGGGGAGCTAGCTGAGCGGAGAATTTCTTGTAAAACTCTGCAGGGTAGCCGTCAGGGCCTGCTGCTTTTCCACCTTGGAGTGACTTTATAGCATCTAGTAATTCTGATAATGCCAGAGGTTCCTCCACACTAAAAGCGTCAATTTGTGGTATCTGTAATGTATCCAGAAATGCATTAGATTGTATATTGTCTTCTTTAAACTCAGTAGTATATAGGGATTTATAGTAGTCTCTGAAAGTGTGCATTATATTTTTGTGTTCGATGATTTTATCTCCGTTCGTGTTAGTGATTACGAGATTGCGTTGCACATCTTGCTTGTGAATTTGTTGAGCTAAAAGCTTATTAGCTTTCTCTCCATGTTCATAATAATGATGTCTGGATTTGTAAATTAGTTGTTCAGTTTCTTTAGTTGTCAAGAGGTTTAATTCTGAATGTAGAGCCTGTCTCCTATGTAGAGTCTTGCTTGGTAGTCTGGCATGTTCTTCATCTATTTTAGTAATTTTGCTTTTTATCTCTGCTACTTTCTTCGCTTCGGATTTATTTCTGTGGGAAAGATATGAGATAATCTGTCCTCTTAAGAAGGCCTTAAGAGTTTCCCAGAGTATTCCTGCAGAGATCTCAGGGGATGTATTTGTCTCTAGAAAGAATTTGATTTGTTTGGATATAAATTCAGTACAATTCTCGTCAGCTAATAGAAGCGGTTGAGCGCCATCTGCGGGTGAGTGTATGGGGCTTAGTAATTTCAGCTCCAAGATCATAGGTGCATGGTCTGAAATAACAATAGCATCGTATTTACAAGATTTAATCTTAGGCAAGAAGTTATTGTCTATAAAGAAGTAATCAATCCTTGAGTAGCAATGATGTACTGGTGAGTAGAAAGAATATGTTCTTGAATTTGGGTTTAAAACCTCCAGGGATCTGATAAGTTGTGATCAGTTATAAACTTTGTAATTATCTTTGCGGTGTTAGTTGCGTTCCCCCTGTGGAGGAAGTCCTATCTAAAAGTGGATTTAAACACAATTAAAGTCCCCAGCCATTATAACTTTATGAGTGTTCAGATTGGGAATGGATGCAAATAAATTTTGTATAAATTCCTTATCATCAACATTAGGTGCATAAACATTTATCAAAATCATTTTACAGTTAGATAAGTCTCCCATGACCATTACATATCTCCCTTCAGGATCCAATACTACATCTGATGCTACAAATGGTACTGTTCTATGTATGAGAATTCCCACCCTCTAGTTTTCTTTGTAAAACTAGAATGGAACATTTGCCAGTCCAGTCTTTTTGCAGCCGGAACTGATCCTTGCTTAGTAAGTGGGTTTCCTGTAAAAATACTATTTTAGCATTTAGACCTGTTAGGTGAGAAAGTACTTTCTTTCTCTTTAATTCGTGATTCAGGCCTTTAACATTCCAGCTTACGAAGTTAACTGTCCCATCATGGAGACACTGATTCTGAGTTTTTGATGTCATTTTATAGTCTTAACTGGAAGTGAGATAGTTTAGGTCTTAATTTCCTATTTCCCCAAGAGTTGTTGCCATGCAGCTTATTATTACGTTGATAGTTATAATTATAAAGATTGAGATGATAGATTAGGTATAGATCAAGCCTGCTCTCTTTCTCTCCCCTTAACCCCCACCCTCCCTTTTGCCTCCCCAAGTGAGGCTAAAACCCACTTCACGCAGTCCCAGTCCTCTGACATACCCAGAGACAGAGCACGTCCAAAGCACAACAAGCCCCATGCAGTGGCGCTTTAGGTTAAAAGATAGAGATATCTGTTACCAATATAGTCTTTAAAAGAGAAAAAAAAGAATTTTGCACTTAAAATATATATATAGTCTTCAGCAATTTTAGTGCATTAAGATGATACCCCCAGATAATAAACCCAGGTGATGGTGTTAAAGATGTGTCCAAAATAAGCATAACAAGTCTTAATGCAGTAATAGCAATAACAGTAAACCAAGGGTATGATATTGAACAGTCTCATTTAGGGTACACATGAAATAATTAGAAAAGAAAAAAAAAAAAAAAAGGAGGAAAAGTAATTAAGCACAATAAAACATAAACAGATAGCCCTAGTAATACTAAGTAATAATAAGAATAATGAGAATATATGCTGATAAAACCCGTATTTTAAAACAAATAGATCAGACAGTAGATTATTAATCCTAGCTTTATCATTTACCGCCATGACTCACTATTATGTATCAGAATAGTCCCGGATCAGCTTTCTTAATTCATTTTCTGCTTCTTCCTTGCTAGCGAAGACATAGAAATGACCCTGCCATTCCACTTTCAGTTTTGCCGGATACAGGAGGCTGTATTTGACACTGGCTTGCCGTACCGCTGTTTAATATTATAGAAGGCTGCGTTTAATAGCTGTTGCTGGAGAGAAGTCAGGAAGATACGAATGTGGTTATTTTCATATATAATATCTTCCTTTTTCTGAGGAGTGCCATCACCTCTAGCTTAAATGATAATCGTTCAAAACGAACTATAAAAGATCTTGGTCGGGTCTGACGGTGTTTGATCGCGACGCTGTAAGCCGCTGCTATCTCAGATTCTGCTTTAAAGTCGCCCCGATTATTTTAGAAAAAGTTCAGCTGCAATTTCACAGGGTTTGAACTTTCTCGATTCTCCGCAGACCTTCAATTCTGACATTATACCTTCTACTCCCATCTTCTAAAGCAGCCAGTCTGTCTCCAAGTTTTTCTCCGAGTTTTTTACATTCGGAACTGACATTTACTGCTCTTTCCTCGGCACTGGCAGCTAAATGTTCGGCCATTTCGATCCGATTCGTGAATGTCTCCTTAAGATGCTCCAATTGATCAGCAAGCGTGCTCAGTTTAACCGAGTTTTCTGAATGCGCTCTTCAATTTTACCCAGCACCTTGTGAAGCTCAAGTTGTACCTCTTGACGCAGCCTTTCATTTGCCTGTAGGAATTCCTGTCGCAGCCTTTCATTTGCCTGTTGGAATTCATGTCGCAGCCATTCATTGGCCTGTTTCATCTCCTGTTTCAATTCCTGTTTCAGTCTCTCAAGTGCCTTTGCCGTTGCTTTCTCATTAGCCTTCTCGCTTTTCTTTATATCTTGCGTGAGCTCAGCGAGCAACACTTTCAGTTCAGATAGTTCAATTGTGCCTTCTTGTACCGTAGATGAAGCAGCAGACTTTGCTGAAGCCGGTGTCCCGCTGCTCCAGGCTCGCGTAATTGCGTAACTGAAGCCGCGGACTTCCCGGCCCTTTCCAGTTTCAGGTAATCTTCTCCAATTGGCGAGCTATCCACATCTGCACTCACGATCGCACCTTCACTCCCCTTTTCGCTCTCAGCCGGCGACGATGTAGCGGACCGTGGTCCCGAGGAGTCTGTGCTTTTGCCCATCTGATCCAGGTCTGTCTCTGATAGGCCGTATCTTGAACTGGGGCTTGCTGATCGCAGCTTGGATGTAGCTTTAGTTTTCGATTCTTTCGAACCCCCCTTCTTGTTGGCCATGTTTATATGTGCTTACATATACTGTAGCAGTCCCTCTCGGGTTGAATAAATACAGGATATCTCAGAATAATGAGCAAATAATATGAAAAATAGCACCACTGCTAGCGGAGCTCCACTTCAGACGTCCATCTCTCATGAGACCAATTCCACAAACATATTTACACACACACACGTAATATATATGCACACACACAGACATTAGCGAGCGCCAGGTACCTTTGAAGTTAAATACAGTGCACTTTTCTTTTTTTGCGCATGATATTCTTTTCAACGCTTGTTATTCTTTCCCCACAAATATAAGTACAGTGGAACCTCGGTTTACGAGTAACTTGGTTTACGAATGTTTTGCAAGACGAGCAAAAATTTTTAATAAATTTTGACTTGATAAACGAGCGATGTCTTGCAATACGAGTAATATGGATACACTTTGTCGGCTGAGCGTAAAGGGATGATAACTGAGCTGATGGTTCTTCTCTCTCTCCTTATCTCACTCGCTCGCCCAGCGCGTCTACGTCTCTCTCTCCTTATCTCGCTCACTCGTTCGCCCAGCGCGTCTCTCTTTCCTTATCTCGCTCGCCCGTCTCTCTCTCTGGCAATCGTCTCCTATTCTCCGTCTGAGTCTGTGTGCCTCACTCATTAAGTCAACATCCGTACGAGCGTATACTGTTTACTACAGCATTGTGACTGTGTGTGTGTGTGCGCTGTGAAGTGCGAGCCCCCATCTTGCTCCCCAAAACACGAAGCTGAGTCTCAGTACTTTAACACCAGCTTTATTCAGCTTGAAACAGCAACAGCGCTGTTATTTATTGTAGCAGGATCTTTATAATGTTCCTTGTATGACCCATTGATGACAGGCGCTTATAGCATGTCTGTGATCTTTTTGGATGTGCTTATTCGGCGAACTGCTACAGAGCTGGGAGACTGCGATTGCTTTGCGATGGTCTTCCGCATGTTGTCCTGTTTGGTGGAATCCCACATGAGTTTAGAAATTCACACCAGCCATGATTCTTTTTAAAGGTAAAGTGCAGGTTAATTTGTATTATGTATTTTACTTTATATTTTGTATTAATCATTTTTATATGAATAGTTGTGGGTTGTGGAACGAATCATCTGAATTTCCATTATTTCTTATGGGGAAATTCACTTTGATATACGAGTGCTTTGGATTGCGAGCACGTTTCCGGAATGAATTATGCTCGCAAACCGAGGTTCCACTGTACAGATATATACATATTTACACACAAATCTATATACTCAAACATTTTTCTATCACTTAATTTTTCTTTTTGGTGCTATCCTCCTACATTTTTCTGAAGGCTGCTTTACTTATCAGAATATAAAAACGTCTCGAATTGTTTTTAACAGGGAGTAACATGAAGCACAAGTATTTGAATCAAGTTAACTTTTTTCAAAACTTCACATTTTAATATCCGAATTCTTATTATAGTACTTTTCTAATTTACCAAATGCTCGCACTTCTTCTAATTGTCTATATTTATGTTAATTATGCTTTCTTGATAATTTTACGAAATCCTACTGCTGCAAGGAAGGAACCCCATGCCAACTAAAAGTAGCCTACTTAAATCATGGTATTAAATTTATTTTTAAGAAATTATGTCATTTGAACTACGTTAATGCTTTTCTGGATATATTTTTGTAATATACTCTTTCTCTGAACTTTAATTTATATTCGTCTTAATTAACTACTTTGCCTTTCATATATTTATTTGCTGTAACTCCTAACAGTGACAGCGTCTTGATAAAAATCTTCTCAATGTATCTTCCATGAAGAAATGCATTGGTTACAAAATCTCACTCACACTCGTTATGTGCTTGATTACTTTATTGTATCTCCCGGTACCCACTATTTGGGTCCGAGTTTCCGCATTCACACTTGTCTCCGCAACTGTGGCTTATTTTTACTACCACTAAGAAATAATGGAGCTTATGCAGTCACTCACACAATCATTCATTCCTTATTCGAGGGTGAGGCAAAAAATATACAGTGCTGTGAAAAACTATTTGCCCCCTTCCTGATTTCTTATTCTTTTGCATGTTTGTCACACAAAATGTTTCTGATCATCAAACACATTTAACCATTAGTCAAATATAACACAAGTAAACACAAAATGCAGTTTTTAAATGATGGTTTTTATTATTTAGGAGAAAAAATCAAACCTACATGGCCCTGTGTGAAAAAGTAATTGCCCCCTTGTTAAAAAATAACCTAACTGTGGTGTATCACATCTGAGTTCAATTTCTGTAACCACCCCCAGGCCTGATTACTGCCACACCTGTTTCAATCAAGAAATCACTTAAATAGGAGCTGCCTGACACAGAGAAGTAGACCAAAAGCACCTCAAAAGCTAGACATCATGCCAAGATCCAAAGAAATTCAGGAACAAATGAGAACAGAAGTAATTGAGATCTATCAGTCTGATAAAGGTTATAAAGCCATTTTGGGACTCCAGTGAACCACAGTGAGAGCCATTATCCACAAATGGCAAAAACATGGAACAGTGGTGAACCTTCCCAGGAGTGGCCGGCCGACCAAAATTACCCCAAGAGCACAGAGACGACTCATCCGAGAGGTCACAAAAGACCCCAGGACAACGTCTAAAGAACTGCAGACCTCACTTGCCTCAATTAAGGTCAGTGTTCACGACTCCACCATAAGAAAGAGACTGGGCAAAAACGGCCTGCATGGCAGATTTCCAAGACGCAAACCACTGTTAAGTAAAAAGAACATTAGGGCTTGTCTCAATTTAACTAAGAAACATCTCAATTATTGCCAAGACTTTTGGGAAAATACCTTGTGGACCGATGAGACAAAAGTTGAACTTTTTGGAAGGCAAATGTCCCGTTACATCTGGCGTAAAAGGAACACAGCATTTCAGAAAAAGAACATCATACCAACAGTAAAATATGGTGGTGGTAGTGTGATGGTCTGGGGTTGTTTTGCTGCTTCAGGACCTGGAAGGCTTGCTGTGATAGATGGAACCATGAATTCTACTGTCTACCAAAAAATCCTGAAGGAGAATGTCCGGCCATCTCTTCATCAACTCAAGCTGAAGCAATCTTGGGTGCTGCAACAGGACAATGACCCAAAACACATCAGCAAATCATCTCCATGGCTGAAGAAAAACAAAATGAAGACTTTGGAGTGGCCTAGTCAAAGTCCTGACCTGAATCCAATTGAGATGCTATGGCATGACCTTAAAAAGGCGGTTCATGCTAGAAAACCCTCAAATAAAGCTGAATTACAACAATTCTGCAAAGATGAGTGGGCCAGAATTCCTCCAGAGTGCTGTAAAAGACTCATTGCAAGTTATCGCAAATGCTTGATTGCAGTTATTGCTGCTAAAGGTGGCCCAACCAGTTATTAGGTTCAGGGGGCAATTACTTTTTCACACAGGGCCATGTAGGTTTGGATTTTTTTTCTCCTTAAATAATAAAAACCATCATTTAAAAACTGCATTTTGTGTTTACTTGTGTTATATTTGACTAGAATAAGAAATAAGAATAAGAAATCAGGAAGGGGGCAAATAGTTTTTTACACCACTGTATATATCTGTGTCTGGCTACACTTCACCTTGCTGCTTTTACTATTTAATGGTGCAACCCTAATTACTGTTTTTCCATCCATCCATCTTCTAACCCGCTGAATCCGAATACAGGGTCACGGGGGTCTGCTGGAGCCAATCCCAGCCAACACAGGGCACAAGGCAGGAACCAATCCTGGGCAGGGTGCCAACCCACCACAGGACACACACAAACACACCAAGCACACACTAGGGCCAATTTAAAATCGCCAATCCACCTAACCTGCATGTCTTTGGATTATGGGAGGAAACCAGAGCGCCCGGAGGAAACCCACGCAGACACGGGAGAGCATGCAAACTCCACGCAGGGAGGACCCGGGAAGCGAACCCGGGTCACCTAACTGCGAGGCAGCAGCGCTACCACTACGCCACCGTGCTGCCCTTACTGTTTTTCATTGCTATGAATAATTTGGTAACTTCTGTTACTGGGAGCTCATGTGATATACCTGACAGTGGTGCTGGTGGGATTTTATTCTCTACCTTTCTGTCAGTAAAGCACCGATTCATTCTTTCTAGTGTTGTGCCTCTTCTTATTGCCTTCCCCATTGACACTTGCATTATGTTCAGTTCCGCTTTTCTCTTGCTCTCTTTATTTTTATGTATTATTTCTTTATTTATTCATTTATTTTTTTACT
The DNA here is from genome assembly GCF_016835505.1 of Polypterus senegalus. Lineage (NCBI taxonomy): Eukaryota > Metazoa > Chordata > Cladistia > Polypteriformes > Polypteridae > Polypterus > Polypterus senegalus. The sequence goes on along the minus strand of NC_053169.1, from coordinate 68,059,492 downwards.
GACATCTTTTGTTTTAAAATTATTTATGTGATTTATCATTTCTTCGCACAATTCCAGATTAAATTAACCTTTTCGGGGCCAGCAGTTTTTGAAAAACCTTTTCTCGTATGCCATTTTTGAGATGACTTTTCAATAAGTTCTTTGTGGACGGGATGGTTATGCCCCAATACATCCACAGGCAACTCGCTGGCACTCATTTTATCCCCCTGTAGCCGTGGGTTTCCTATTGCCAATCTTAATTTTGAATTTCTATTTAAATTAGGTTTGATTTTACACAGGACCTCTCTTACTATGACTGCTGGCAGCACAAATCTCCCAACAGCGTTTTTCGGACACCAATTTACCCTTCTTGCTATTATACTGAGTTCAACACCAGGATTTCTCAGTATTTTTCCTGTCTTTTCTTGCCCTCTCTTAAAACCACAATTTACTCCCTCCTGTAAGTATGGTTCTAAATGTTCCTCAAAAGGAATTACAATGAAATGAAGTTTGTCAGCCTCCACTAGTTCCTCCAAAGTAGCACTCAACTTTCTTACTGTCCAATTTTTCTCAATCACAGTTCTCCAATTTATATAGGGCCACTCTTCCTGTACTTTGTCTAAATTTGATATTTCTGTAATAGCTCTTAGTAAAAAATCTTTTGCACCCTCCGATAATTCGCACGGGTGTCCTGCCGCGTTTATATTAAAAAGTTTCTTTACAATAGTGTGTATGCACACCATGAGTTATCTGTAAGATCCTATCGGCAATGTGTTCTTGTGCCATAAAATTTGCTTTTTAACCCTCCCACAATTTGTAACCTCGGTAATAAATTCGTGAGTCCCGAGTCTCAAGCTGCCAGTATTCACACAAGACCCTTCCTGTTTTTCGATATGTGATTTCTGCTATTTTCTCCCTTCTATCCTTAATAATTTGTAATATTCTGATCTCTATTCCTCTCTCATATATATATTCATCTACTTTTTGCATGGAAGCAATGCTTGTTTACAAAATCCCACTTACACTCTTTATGAGCTTAGTACTTTACTGTGTTTCTCGTCTATTCACCATTTGCGTTCAGAGTTTTGTTCACACTCACACCTGTCTTCGCTGTTGTGGCTTGTTCTATTACCACTAGGTGAACTTGGAGCTCATGTAATTACTCACAAAATCATTTATTAGAAGCTGGAGCTATTTAAAATATTTGTGTGTCTACACTTCACCCAGCTATGATTTCGATATATATATATATATATATATATATATATATATATATATATATATATATATTATTTTTTTTATCTCTTTTTCCTACTTTCTTACAAATGCAAGATCTAATTCGTTCCACTGAACTTGTATATATGGGTAATTAGACCAAATCCTGACTCCCATTAACCATACTTCCACTACTTTTATTCTTCTTCGAATGCAAGTTGTAAAGACGTTCAATCTTATTTTATCTTATCTACCTCATAACTTATATCCCCCGTAACAATATTGTAATAACTGGTGGTTGAGTTATTAAACTTCCCGGAGCTGAACTTTGCAACTAACTTCCCCTAAGCTATTTGCTAGCGGGGTGCTAGCACCTACACACAGCTGTATCTAGCTAATTAAGTAGGCGAACACTCATGTCCCATACACCGCACGACCCCAAGTGTCTCCGTAAATAACTGCATAGATGGAATATCTAGCAAGACACAGCTCTGTCTTTTTTTACATCTTTAATAGAGCAGAGAGTCAAAAACAAAGCTTAATACATGCAAGGCCATAGCCAAAGTCATTCATCAACACATCTTTCTCCATAATGGTAACTATTACACTTTTATATAACTGGGCTGCAAATGAACCAAACTCACCCAAACTAACTTGAACATAAACACATATAACATCTCTAATGCAAAAGAAATCGACTGCCTTGCTTAAATAACACAAAAAGTAAACTCTAAAGAAATACCCACAATGCACCATGCTGTTAGCACCGACTGCCGTGTCATTACAATATTTTCTCCATACACGTCTCCGAATGGTATATAAGGTCAAAACTATATATCTAAACAAAAGACCTCTTTTTCTATTCCTTACTGAGTGTCTTAGCTCAACTCTTCCTCCTTTCACTCTGTGAAATTTAGCTACTTTTATACACTTAGGTTTCTATATTCTCTTAATCAATATTGTAGCGGCCCGTGATTGAGTATTGAAGTTTTCGGAGCCGAACTCTGCCGTGCACTTCTCCCTAGCTATCGGCTAGCGAAATGCCAGTGTCATGCACGCAGCTGTACCCAGCTCATTAAGTAGGCGAGCACTCGTGTCCCATACACCGCACGACTCCGAGTGTCTCCGTAATAATTGCATAGATGAAATCTAGCAACACACAGCTCTGTCCTTTTGTATCTCTTTATTAGAGCAGATAGTCAGAAACAAAGCTCAACATAGTGCAAGGCCATTGCCAAGGTCATTTCTGAAGACATCTTTCTCATTGATGGTAACTGTTACACTTATTATACTTGGGCTACAAATGTCCCAAACCCCCCAAGCAACAGCAACACAATACACATATACATTCCCAATACAAAAGGAAATCGACTGCCTTGCTTACCCAGCGCAAACAGTGAACGTTACAGAATTACCCACAATGCACCATGCCGCCAGCGCTGACTGCCCGGTCATTACAATATAATTTATTGTACACATAAAAAGTTACACCCTAAAAATCCACATTCATACTCAATCACACTTTTTAGCACCTAGTGTACTAATCCCTAATGCCCTGAAATAGTTTTTGTACCTCTGTACCATTCATTCTTCTCCAAACTGCACCTGTGTGCTTCACTCACCGCGTCGCTTTTTTAAAGCGCTCCAAGCATTCTGCGCACCTTTATGTGCTTCAACAATTACCGCGACGCTTTTTTTTTCTAAAAAAGCGCTCCATTCATACAACACTTAAGTACATAGCACTTGTGTGCTTCCCTAACCTATCAAAAGAGAAATCATACAATAAAATAAAGTTCTAATTCCCTTACCTGTCCCTTGTACTAGCACACTCACTCCACTTGTTACCACACGGATCCCTTTCACCAGCTCTCTATACGAACTCGAAAGCGTTTATCCGAACAGGAATTTCTGCCTATACGTTGCCAATCCCCTTCTCTAATTCAGGGCAACAACGATAGGTCTCCAATCGCACCGGAATTAACTCCTTTACTGTGGCACAATCAGAAGGAACTGCTCTTAGCGTTTCCCAAAGATTGGGAATTTTGCGACATCTCGCTCATCTTACTGGAGAACATACAGCCACAGCAATAGATGCTACCTCAGGAATTCCACACCTATCTATACTCGGAAAGCCGTTGTTACAGCAACTTTAGTATACTCTCAGTTCGCCATTACTAGGACAACCCTCGTATTTGATAGGATTTCAACACCACCCGTTACAATGCAGGCCTCCGTCCCCCGGATCAGAGGGAGCTATATTCTGCACCGTGCAGTCCCCTGTCCCCCGGATCAGGGCGTTTTCTATTAATAACCAAATACCAATAACCACAAACTGAAATTCTCATTATTTTACTGCAAAAAACTCATTCCCATTATTATACTGTACTGCATAAAACTCAAATTCCCATTATTTTACTGTAAAAAACTCATTCCCATTATTATACTGCATAAAACTCAAATTCCCATTATTTTACTGTAAAAAAACTCATTTCCATTATTATACTGCATAAAACTCAAATTTCCATTATTTTACTGCACTCTCAATCATACCATTCATACACACGCATTCATTTAAGCTACACATTCTATTTAAGTCTGTCTGCCCATCCTTTATTCCTACCTGTTCGTTTTAGAAAGGCCAAATGCTGCTTGTCTTCGTTGGAGGGGCAGATGCTCTCTGAAACTTCACACAAATTAGTTTAGCGAAAATATCACTTACCTTATAGGTGGCCACCAACTGTGCCCGTTTCGTAGTGCATTGCCCCTGCCTCTGGATTCGCGCAGCTGCCTTATTAGTCTATCGCGTCGGGAAGTCACCAATATGTTGTGGCGAAAAATTCATCATCAGAAGGCTTTTTACCCTAAAATAAAGGCTATTAGGACTCGAGATAGACAGACAGAGTTTTAAGGCTTTATTGCAATAAATCAACCACACGGACTCAACCCAATTCGGCCGAATGAGATTATGAGGATATCTCTTCCTAGCCTTGAATCACAGGTGTTCTCAAACTCTTATCCTGTCCAAAACTGGTCTCGGTGTATCAATTAGCTGTTCTTTTCTTTACTTTGGAAATTTTAATGTAAGCCTATAAAATAATGCAATATAACTGATTTTTAGTTAAATATTTGCTAGACCTATCGTATTTGCTTTAATATTCTAATTTATGCTTAATCTAATGTTTTAGAAGCTTTTAATTACTTTTTATGGCTCTATATGTTAATTTGCTATTCTCTTATGCTAATAAAAAATTTTCCTTCTACACTGACTGACTGAATGAACCCAAAAGAGTAGCTTATTCACTATTCAGTTGGCAGCATGCACATTGACTGCTGCTTATGTTTCATATCTCATCAGCATTTTTTACACACATATAGGTAAGGTACATGTTTGGCTAAGAAAGAAATTTATAACTGCCAGAGAAGGTGGAGAGAGCGCATTTGCTTTGCACCCTCCATGTGCTCTAAATTTGCTCTTGCAATTCCACAATTCGTACTTATTCAATACAAATTAATTGAAATATTTAGTTGTTTTTAAAAGCTTTTAATTTTGATGCTTTAATCAAGTTTAATACAGACTGTTCAACAAAAGGATAACAAGAAAAACAAAAGAATATTTTATTTAAGGTCAAAATTTAGTTTTTAAATATTGGATTGTTTTTTTGGTCAGTGTACTTTTTGGTATTTTAAATTTCCTTTCAGAAAATAGCATTTTAAAAAAAAAGGAGACACTTATTTGATTTTCAACTTAAAAGGGGAAAAATGAAAAACACAAAACAATTACTTTTTTCCTTTTGTTCTTTCGCACATCAGAAAAGAAAAATGCAAGAAACGAGAATGAGAAAAAGCCCTTTATCTCACAGTAAGTAACAACAATAACGTTCATAAAAGAACTGCTACATCAATGAAGCAAAGTTTGCAAAGCTTGTATTTTTACCTGAAAGATGTGACTCAGTTTTTCTGCAGTCATGTCCTTGTCCCGGAGTGTCACTCTTTTACTGTTCCGAAAAGCAACATAATGGTCCATCCTTTGCTGATGCCAGTGTAATTTGAAGGCCGTCGATCAATGTGTTGTGAGGAAGACTATTCACACTTGTCATCAAAAATCGCGCAGAAGAAGAAGTACTTCCGGTTTCAGACAACGAAAATGCGTCTGTTTTTTTTTGTTTTTGAGCTATTACACTTGCATTATTTGAATCACAAATAAATCCAGAAAAGTATGTGTAATTTTAAGTTTATGACTGCTTTTTGTTACCATAGAATTAAAAAATACATTATTTTCCCTCATTTTATTCTTTAATCAAAATATGAAAATTCCTTTCATTTTCGCTTCTAAAATGAAATTTCAAATACCAAAAAGTACACAGACCTCTTTATCTTAGTCTGATACCATTTTTATAAAATTGAAGACTGTTTATGGTTACCTAATGGTCTTACCTTTTATTTATAAACTAGCAGAATACCCGCGCTTCGCAGCGGAGAAGTAGTGTGTTAAAGAAGCTATGAAAAAGAAAAGGGAACATTTTAAAAATAACGTAACATGATTGTCAATATACAGTAATTGTTTTGAGAGTGTTGCTGTGATCAAGGATTCGATTATCATTATTTGTTTCAATCAGGGTCGTATTTGTACGATGTGTTGTGTTCAAGTTACATTCTGTGTTTGTTAGTCGTTGTAAAGATTAAATTCTGTAATTACAGCCACATTAGCTCCACAAATGAGACACACGGGTTCAGTAAACATATACTCAGCCTCCCATCGGTTTTTAAAGGCTCTATTTTCAGAATCAACTTTTCTCTTCGGCATCGTGTGGGCTAGCTTCGCAATAACTTGCAGCATTATAAGCTAGACTTGATTAACGCGGTAAGTGTTCGGCAAGGCAGCTGAAGCGCTGCATTATGGGATCTGTAGTTTATTGTGTTACCAGCGTTTCATATACCTGGGCCATTAATAACAATAATATATAAAATGATCTCGCGGGCCAGATATAATTACACGCAGGGCCGGATGTGGCCCGTGGCCCTTTAGTTTGACACATATGGACTAAATTGAACTTGAAAAGATATATTTTTTCGTACATCGAGCCCGCGTGCTATTGTGGTTTTGCCTGCATGCCTCAATAAGTCATCCTCCCCTCGCTCTTACTTTTTTACCGTTCATCTAATGAATACACTGAGTATGGCTTTACCAAAACAATCATTGATGGCGAATAAAGTATCCATTATTCGAGTATGTAGATCGGGGTATATATATACTGTATATATATATATATATATATATATATATATATACATATATACACATATATATATACCAGCGTATCGCAGCGGAGAAGTAGTGTGTTAAAAAAGCTATGAAAAAGAAAAGGGAACATTTTCAAAATAACGTAACATGACTGTCAATATACAGTATTTGTTTTGTGAGTGTTACTGAGTGTTGCTGTCATCAAGGATTTGATTATCATTATTTCTTTCAATCAGGTTCGTATTTGTAGGATGTGTTGTGTTCAAGTTACATTCCGAGTTTGTCAATCGTTGTAAAGATGACAGGTTTCATTCATCGATTCGTTTCTTACTGCATCAATAAACAGCTCGTCTTCTTCTTTATCTGAGACCTGACACACTGCATGCACGGGTTTTTTTTACACTGTCTTCCTTTAGCGGGACATTGACTTTTTCCACCGTGTGCTTTGTTTCCGCAGTAGATGCATTTATGAATATGCTTGTATGTATCAGACGCTTCATATTTTTTGCTGCCTTTTCAATTGTGTAATTGTGTTTTTGTTCAGCGCTCTTTGGAACTGTTGCTTTTTGTCTGTGCACTGCGTCAGTTCACGTGAGCCGCTCGGTGTACATGCATCGAAGTTTCCCAGCTGTGCTGGTGCCATCTCGTGCTATGTCCATGGCTGTATTTAATGTTACCTTAGTCCTGGCACTTAAAACTTTCTCTCGCAGTTTCGCTGAGTTTGTGCCAAACACCACCCTGACCATCTCATCTTCCTCTGCATAAGCACAGTCCTTCACCCGTGAATATTTAGTGGCAGTTTGCTATTGGATTGCCGCTGACGGACGGCCTTATATGGGCAGGCACTAAATTACAAACGCCAGCGGCAGCCTGTCTATGAACTTAATTTAAAGTTTAGGTTTACATCGTGCTTTGTTTCCGAAGTAGCAGAACTCATGAATATGGTTGTATATGTCACTCGCTCGCTTCTTATTGTTTCGCTGCCTTCTCAATTATATAATGCATGTTTTCTTCAGCGCTTTTTGGAGGTCTTCCTGGTTTTCTATGTACTGCGTGATTAGGGAGGCGTGATGATGTCACACGAAACTCTGCCCCCACGGCGTTCAAGCTCATCTCCATTACAGTAAATGGAGAAAAACAGCTTCCAGTTATGACCATTACGCGTAGAATTTCAAAATGAAACCTGCCCAACTTTTGTAAGGAAGCTGTAAGGAATGAACCTGCCAAATTTCAGCCTTCCACCCACATGGAAAGTTGGAGAATTAGTGATGAGTCAGTGAGTGAGTGAGTGAGTGAGGGCTTTGCCTTTTATTAGTATAGATGAAGTCCATGCACCTATTTATTCTCCACGAAAATCTCTGTCACTTTCTTGTAAAAGTCCACCTTATTTTCCTTTAGTTTTTAAAGTCTTTGTTTTCCAATTTGGCAGTCAGTTGGAACATAAAATAAAGGCAATTGAACCGCTGGAGTACACTTGACTTTTTGATATCACTAACTTATTGATGCATAGAGCCTCTGCATAGAAGAACAGCAGCAAGAAGTACCTGTTGGGCTCACATGAACCCCCTCGGTGTGGCACGGTACTGTCTGCCTCATCTTGTGTCTTTCAACTACGGTTTTATGTTTGTTCAGCAAGACTAAATATGTGACACACATTCATTAAAAATATTAGGCAGACTATGGAAAGTTGGGGTGCATAATAAACATGTCTGCAAACATTATATTGGTGACAAGCAGAGAAACAGCCACATGCCGCGCCAATTGCATGCATCAACTGAGTGTGTGAAGGATAATGCAGTCTGAGGTGAGGCTTTGCTCGTTGCTGCTGTACCTCGCATTTCTCCCCTGTACTTGAACAGGAAATGCGCAAATTCAGAGATTTTGACTATAAAAATGATCAAAATTGTTGAAATCATACAGAAAACAAATTTGTAGCACAGACCAAGTTTATTTTATGTTATCATTATTAGTTTTTTTTACTTTTCATGATGACAGGTGAGGCCCTCCCCTGACTGCACTGCTAATGACTGTTGGTATTTTGGACTCTAGTTCTGAATTTTCATTTGTTAGATTAGCTACTGTTTTAAGCAGTATACAAGAATTATTATTGTTGTTATTTATTATTTTAGAACAGTAGTCCAAGTGGGCTTTAAAGAGAGCTTTTTTATATTTTTCAATACTCTCTGACCTTGCAATTTGACAGACTTGTTGCTTTGTTGCTCTCCATCTATGTTCCAATTTTCAACACTAATTTAAGAGCTGGAGTGCTCTCAATTAACTAGGGTGAGTTTCTTTGTGCTTTCATCACTTTTGTTTTAAGGGGAACTACTGTATCCAGAGCTACTTTCAAGGCTGCATTATACTGTAATTTGTTGTTAGTTGATCTAAATTGTTTTCCACAATTAATCTTCACTTACTCAAAATATCAACAAATTTTGAAGCAGAGTTAGAATCTAGATGTCACAGCTGTCTTTGTTTTAACCTGTGAATATATTTGTAGGAGCAGAACCAAATCAAACAGAATTTAGTAGCAATCAGAAATCACTTGATTTAATGGAGTAATATTTAAATTTTGAATGTCATCTCTGTAAGTTATACTTATATCTGATGTATGGTTTTGATTAAAAGCTGGACCATTGACAATCTGACATTCTGAAGCAAAGACGCGTTAAATTTCCATTATGGTGCCCAAATAATCAGAGAGGACAAAAACATCTGTAGCGCAGCATAATTATGATCTAAAAGGCAGGCGGGGAGGAGACTAGCATCAGTAACAATTGAATCTAGGGAATGAGAAACAAAAATGCTATAGATGTGGGGCTGAGACATAAATAGTTGAGAAAATTAGTACTCTTTAACAGAAGGATTGATTAAACGGTATAAATCAGCAACAAATGTTAATAAGCTGCGATTTAGAGGAAGGAACCCATGTCTCAGGAGAGGAGGAGATTTATCTAGAACTGAGTCAAGCACAGCATTGGCATCTAAGCCAATGACAAACTCTTACCCATGATGTATAAGAATCTGACTAGTCAAGTCCTTTAACGAAGGTGCCATAGAAAGGGGTGGGGGCATAAGCAGCAATGAGTGAAATCTTCCTACCATCAAGATGAGATAAGAGATAGCAGTTCCTACCACACATCTGTGGAATAACCTCCCCGAGGAAGACAGGAATAGTTCAATCAATTAGTTTTTTATTCAGTCACTGATAAGTACATTGATTCTACGTTGCAAGGCAGAAGAGCAAAGTTCCATTTTTCGATTGGCGTTTTATAATTTCTTCTTCCTCCCACTTCCCCTTACTTAATGACAAAGCATAATATCGTTTACTTAAGCATTTTATTTTATAACGCTAATGGGCCATCTGTTCTTGCTTTTTTTTCTTGTCAGTTAGACCCTAAAGAATGAAAGGTCATCTTTTCTGTGTGAAATAGACATGTTCCTAAAGAAACTGGAAATTGTCCTAGGTCAGCTTACTGCACCCTGTCTTATGACAGACGCCTGTATGAATAACCTGCCGTTAAAGCAAAATGGCGTTGTCAGCTATTAACCCAAAGTAGCTTGCAAGCAGTTAATTTTTCATTTACATTTCCCTTTTTTTATGTCAGTGGAAAGGTTAAAATATTGGATGTCATCTATCTGATCTGTATACTCAGGGACCGAAGATATAAAAAGAAGTTGATGTGCCACAAAATGAGTGATAAGGGAACAGACACAGGGAAATGCACAACATAGGAGTAGACAGATAATAAGAAGGATAGTGCCTACAATGATGGTGAACTAAATAAGGGACACTTTCAAGCTGGAAAATAGCAAATAAAACCACTCAAAAATGCACTTAGGTGCAGTAGTTACATGAACAATAAATTCTTTTTTGAAGCGACTTTATCTTATTAAGGGCTATAATAAAGGACCCATTAGGAGCAGTGTTGTAAAGTACAGCAACTGTTGCTGAACACAACACACACCTCCCCTTTCAGCTAGGAGCATATCTAGCTCAATTCTATTCTACCAGGCCACTTGGCTAGTAGCGTGTACTTCCTGACATTAAGATACACTTGAAAGGGTAACCGGGAGAGTTAGGACTCTGTTCTTAATTGTATAACAGTAAAATTCAACCACTTATGCCACAGATTATTCTCTAGGTAAGAGGGAATAATCCTTTGACAGAGTCCCACCAAAGTAAGTCCTATAAATAGTAACAGCTATTCAGTTATTCAGTCCACTTTTTACAGTGAGAGACATGCGTTCAAGAAGGGAGTCCTTCAACCTTCACAGCATGCAGGTTGCTCAGCAGCACTTGGAATGGCCCTCTCCACCTAGGTTGATGCCAGTGTTTATGTTGTGTGTCTCCGATGAGGACCTAAGTCCCAGTAGGTATAGGAATGGACAGTTCAGGTTATAAGGTAGTCCTCCACGTTTTCCTCACCTATTCATGCACTGGCTGTAAGGAACTATGCAGACCTGAAAGAAAACATACAAGATCATTGTCTACTATGTGGAGAGTAACTTTACTTTGTGAATGGAACATCGGCATGGGGTGGCCAGTAAGAATATCAAAAGGAGAGAGCCCTATCTGGCGATGAGTCCTCGCTCGCAGACCAGCCAGAACCAAAGGCAATGCATCAGGCCAGGATAGGCCTGTTTGTTCACAGATTTTTGCCAGTTTTAATTTTAAGGCGGAGTTTACATGCTCCACCATCCCTCCACTCTGTGGATAGCATTTGCAGTAGTGACGGACATCAATCTGCAGCCACTGAGACAACTCTTGTAACAGAGTACAAAGTGAGTTCCATTATCAATTTATAATTTCTTAGGCATAGCCCAACGAGGGATATTTCTTTTAACTTGTGCTTTGGCCACTGACTTGGCATCTGCATGCCAACACAGGAAGGCTTCCACCCAGCAAGAGAAAACATCAATGATTACAAACAGTATTTATAGCCATGAGACAGGGTTAATTCAATAAAATCCATTTGCAGATGTTCAAAAAAGGGCCATCCAGCATTGGTGTTACAGCAGGACTTATATGCAATTTTTTCCTATATTAAATCTTTGGTGTAGTGCATACCTTTTACAGAACTGATCAACACAATTCAAAAATCCTGGGGCATACCAGGATATTTGCACCTGCACTGCAAAAAATGCATATGCAAAAACTAGACAAAAAACTTTAAATGAGAGATGTTTTGCTTTTATTTAGCAAAATAATCTACCAATGGGGTAAGCAAAATTTACTTGACAAGATTTCTTAAAACATGCTAAATAATTGTAAATACAAGTTTTTTGACAAGTCAATAATTCTTACAATAAGAAAAAAAGATTTAATGTCATGATATAAGTACTTTTCACTTGCTTAGATTTCATTTTTTGCAGTGTGCGCCATCATTTCATCTCTGAAAGCGTGGTCCAGACTGTGTGCAGCCTTTACAATACCTGGGGAAAAAAAGCTTTTTAGTTAATGTTTTGGGTCTTTTTGTGCACAATCTTTCTGCCACGTCTTTATCTCCTTTTCTATTGCTACAGTTTGTAGAGATAAAACTGCATCCTCCTTCTGTTGTATGGATAAAGAGGTTAGTGGTGAGATGGGGTCCTGGGTGGCTTTCTTTGCCGACATGTCTGCTTGTGCATTTCCCTCACTCACTGGATTCGTTTTCCATGTGATCTTCTCACTTTGCTGTCGCAAGCATGGCTGTCAAATGAGATGTTCTTGCCTGTACTAAGATGGAATGTACAGCATGTGGTACCTTAACAATTAATGGGAGAACAACATCTGAGCATGCTAATGCGGCCTCTGTTGTTATAGCAGCTGCTTTCAAACAAGCTAGGATTGTAGGGGCCACAGGATCCAGTTTGTTAGAACAGTATGTGACCAGTTTTTGTCTGTCTCCTTGTTTTTAGGTTAGTACTGCAGCCATACCCCCCTTTCTTGTCCATGAACAAAGTGAAAGGACAAGACTAGTCCGGAAGTCCTAACGCAGGTGCCGACGTCAACATTTATTTTATATCAGTTAAAGCCTTCTCAGCCTGCCGCGTCCATGAAATTTTATTAGGCAAGGCCAAATTAGGAGATAGATCTTGGAGTGGCTGTGCTTTTTCAACAAAATCTTGAACCCATTGCTGGCAATATCCTAACATTCCAAGAATGGAAATAACCTGCCATCTTGTAGTAGGACGAGGTAAATTTTTAAAAGCCTCAAAATCACTATTTCCTGCCAAACTAAAAGTTGCAGTATTGCAGTACAAAGTGTATTTAATGCCTGTAAATACAAGTTTGGTTCACAGGAATGCTCCGATTGATCATCCGCCACATGAAATCGGCTAATTTTCACTAAAAATGAATCAGTGATCAGTAAAAAGGCCAATCACAAAATCTGATCTTTTCAGCACCTGCTTTTCTAAGCTTTACGGTAATCTAGTTGTCCAGCTCCTTTATGTAATGTAGTATGGTAGTTGAGACAGCTGGATTTTTTTCTTTTACTACAAACTTTCCGCAGTGTAAACAAACAACAGCCAGCTTGTTTGTATTAGTCGACAAGAGGTGATATACTGTATAGCCTTTACATTAAAAAAAGCAGAGTAATAAACTGAAAAAAGTAATTGGAGCAGTCGCCCTGTGTAAATAGACAAACGACAAGAAATGCTACTTTAAGCAATTCGGACCTTTATTTTGTCTTTTAAGTTAAAATGGACACTGCTTGAGTTTGGATAGGGTGCTTGTTTAAAATGCAGCAGCTCACACTTAATCTGAAAAGGAAACGATAAAGCCGAATTTGAAATTGCTGCTTAGTAAACAATAGGTTTTTTTAATGATTTGTACTGTGTTTATTATTTGTTGCATTGTGTCATACAACATAAGTTCTGGTAAGAAACTGTATTACGTAATTAAAATGGTAATCCATATTTTATACTTGCACCTTAAGAATTATGAATATCTACTTGATACACTGAAGAAGAAAAATACCTGTACAAATATAGTAAATGGATATTTTAACAGCAAAAAGCTGTACTGCAATTAATGACTTAAAATAATTAAAACTAAAACTGCATGTACATTTACATTTAAGGAGCATTTAATTGTAAATATAAATGAATTCATTGTGCAAGAATATAAATTTGGCTCATCTATTTACTTAAAGCTCTGTAAATCCATTTTCGAAGGTACATTTTCTAATAGTAAAATGCTTCTTTTCTCATTAGAAAAATCAGTGTTTAGAGCAAAAAAAATGAAAAATCACATACAAAGTACAATATAAAGTATAAAGTAAATAAGGCCTGTAAACACTGGATTGGTAACGTTGAATATAACTCAAAGATATAAATTTATTAATACAGAAATAGTTTCTAATGGCACTAACTGGTTTCCTATAAGGAAATCCTGCTTCAGAGAAATTAATTACTGCAAGAACAGTTACATAGGTAAGTTGTGTAGGATGGGGTGTATGATTGGTTAATTAATTATCAGTTTTAACTTCAGCAATGCTGATATTTAATTAAGACAATCAACCAGGCACACCCAAGAGACACCAGGTTAAATATAGGTTGAGTGAATAATCTCTTGTTCAATTCCCAGCTGGGATGCTAGAAATATAAAGAGAGTTGTACAATTTAACAAAGTTCATATATCAGTTAAAGTGAGGCAGACAGCCGGGACCCTTGCCTGGCTGGGATGCCCCTATAATGGAAGAACTGGGGGATAGAGTATATTCAAAGCATTACCTCCCCCCAGAGCACTAGGTGGCAGCAAGCTCCTTGGGAACTGGAGTTTGGAGCAGCCCTGCTGGGTTCCTTTGGTGCTGCCAGGGGGCACTGCAGGAATTCTTGAGCCCTGTTTGGCAGTACTTCTGCCACACCTGGAAGTGCTGCTGGAAGAAGGTTATTGGACACTGGGGCACTTCTGGGTGTCCTATAAAAGGAGCCAGAGTTGAGTGGAAGAGAATGGAGCTTGCTGGAGGAGGAGTGGAGGCGAGAGAGACAAAGGGAGAAGAAGACTATATTTTGTGCTTGGGAACTATGGTACTGTTGGGAAAATAAAGATTATAATAATAAGTATATATCACTTATGAATTATGGTCTTTCAATTCTTGTATTCAACAAGGATAAGTTTTTAAGCTAGTTAATAAATTTCTTGTGTTTGCAAGAATAGTGTTGCATAACTGCTTGGAGTACTTTCTTACTGCAAGAACAGCTTCAAAGCTAAAGATACTGTACCTGTTGTAGTTAATAAGCACTGTAAGCACTGGTTTGGTATGAAAGGACATATCTCAAAAGAGTTATGTCCTTTGCAAGTGCAAGAGTGCAAATGAATTAGCATAAACAATTTCTACAACAATATTTATTGATATGGTATTTTTTCTTACATTAATGTAGGTCAACATGCTTTACAATGTTGATAGTTACAAATAGTTAACAAAAGAAATAAAAACTCTGAAACAGTTATCACTAAGAGACTTCTCAATTTATGAGGAACCATCCATTCAAGAGGTGCATGATCCATAGTTAGAGTGTACTCTTGATCCTGTACTTCAATATGTTGATTGACCATTTAATTGCAAAGGTGTCTTGTTCCACCACAGCATACCTAGTTTCCCATTCAACAAGTTTCTGGCTCAAGTAAAGAATGGGATATGCTCATCACCACTAACATTCTGACTCAAGACAGCAACAAAGCCTGTTTGAAATGCATCCATCTAGGAATTAAAAGGAATAAAAAAAGTTAGGTGCAACTGAAATGGAGGGCCTGCTTAAAGTCAATGAATGCCATTGCTACAGCTGGATTTCAGACAATGAAAATACTGATTTCTACTCGTTTCCTCCAAGGTTTGAGTAGGTTAACATGATTGGCCCCTTTTGAGAGGCATTATTTGGTTGTTTCATCATGTAATCTATGAGCCTTTTGCACTCTTTATCCTCATAGGGACCTTGCCAGGGTGGTAAAAATTTGGATTGGGAGGAGGAAACAAAGGCGATAATGCTGTCCCTTGGCTGGAATTCATGGAGGGTGTTTCCACAATGGAATAGCCTCACTTGGGTCCTTTGAGTGACTTTCAAATGGGACTGGACAAGGGGATGAATGTATTTGAACCTTTCATGCAACTATGCTATATATACCAATATACTGATAGGTTAGAACTCCAACTTCTCCCACATCTCCTTGACCTGATCCAGAATGCCCTTTGGCTATCTCCCATAAAGTAGCTTAAGCGGGGAAAAGCTGGTGGACACTGTGGCACCTCTCTACATACAAAAAGGATGTATGAAATAAGCTGACCTCAATCCCTTCTGTCTTCTCTGCCCATTTTTTTCAATATCCATTTTAATATCTGGTTAAACCTTTCGACCAGACCATCCATTTGTGGATGATGAACTGATGTTTTTAATGTGGTCAATATGTTAAAGGACCTCTAGTTCTTTAAAATTTTAAGACATAAATGGAGCAACCTAATCTGTAAAGATTTCTTTAGGGACTCTGACATGCCCAAACACCCCCAATAACTGCCTACTGATTGTTTTAACATTTGCCAGATACATTGGGATGGCTTCTGGGTATCAAGTGGCATAATCAGACAGTACAAGAATATATTTATTGCCAGGAACAGACGTTTGAGAGGTCCAACAATATCCATTCCTATCCACTCAAATACAATCTCAACAATCAGGAATGGAACCAGCAGCACAGATGCCACAGTATCTGTCTTAACTGACACTCCTGTTCAGTCCCTGTACAACCGGTGTCAGAGCTTGGTCCGCATTGCCGGCAGTAAGTCAAACCCGTTTCCAGTGAGAGTTGGACTCTACCAGGAATGCCCTTTATCACCGATTCTCTTCATAACTTTTATGGACAGAATTTCTAGGCGCAGCCAGGGTGTTGAGGGGGTCCAGTTTAGTGGACTCAAGATTGGGTCACTGCTTTTTGCAAATGATGTTGTCCTGTTTGCTTCATCAAGCCATGATCTTCAGCTCTCTCTGGATTGGTTCGCAGCTGAGTGTGAAGCGGCTGGGATGGGAATCAGCACTTCCAAATCCGAGACCATAGTCCTCAGCTGAAAAAGGGTGGAGTGCCCTCTTAGGGTTGGTGGCGAGATCCTGCCCCAAGTGGAGGAGTTCAAGTATCTTGGGGTCTTGTTCACAAGTGAGGGAAGAATGGAGCGTGAGATTGACAGGCAGATCGGTGCGGCGTCCGCAGTGATGGAGGCTTTGCATCGGTCTGTCATGGTGAAAAAGGAGCTGAACCGTAAGGCAAAGCTCTCAATTTACCAGTCGATCTATGCTCCTACCCTCACCTATGGTCATGAGCTATGGGTAATAGCTGAAAGAACGAGATCGCAAATACAAGTGGCTGAAAAGAGTTTCCTCCGCAGAGTGTCTGGGCTTTCTCTTAAAGTTAAGGTGAGAAGCTCAGTCATCCAGGAGGGACTCAGAGTAGAGACGCTGCTCCTCCACATCAAGAGGAGTCAGATGAGGTGGCTCGGGCATCTGATCAGGATGCCTCCTGGACGCCTACCTGGTGAGGTGTTCCGGGCACGTCCAACCGGGAGAAGGCCCCGGGGAAGACCCAGGACACGCTGGAGGGACTATGTCTCCCGGCTGGCTGGGGAACACCTCAGAATTCTCCCAGAAGAGCTAGAAGAAGTGGCTGAGGAGAGGGAAATTTGGGCATCTCTGCTAAACCTGCTGCACTGCGACCCAATCTCGGATAAGTGGAAGAGGATGGATGGATGGATGGATGGATGGATGACGTCCCTGACAAGATTCATGGAAATGTCACACTTACTTATTGATTCTGGGTCAAATGAAGTTTATTTAATATTTTGAGGGTTTTATGGGCCCCTACATGTCTGACCATAATATATATGTGCAGCAATTCACATACGTATGTCAGTATGGCCAGGGGACTGATAGTAACTGCTGCACTTGGCACTGGTTCTCCGCCTCTCAATAAAAAGGTTATTCACTAAAATAAAATATGTCTCCTGTTGCCTGGAATCGGAGATGGATGTAGCATTTACAGAAACCACTGCATTCCTGATGTGTTTTAAACAAACATCATTCCATTCTTCCCATTTAGAGATAGAGTGAGAGTGTAGGCCTTGTATAGAATCAGAAGGAGCATCCTCTAGTGTGCCAGTTGGTGGTAGGTCATCTGACATGGTCAAAGTCACTGGACCTCTATGTCTTGATGGTCCTTACTTTCCATACAACACACCATACACAGAGTTTGCATGTCTTGCCTGGTATCGGCTCCCTGGACTTCTGGGTAAGAACATACTGATTGTAAACACAAGATGCTGGTTTGTTCATGTTTATTTCCAGACCTGTTTTTCCTGATAATCATTGCATATGGGGGAGCCAGGTGTAACCACCACTTGTAGACATTTCACTCAGCCTTGGAATTGGATAAGACAGTCTATTAGGGGATACTGTAAATTTGTGTGTCCCAGTGAATACAGGTAAGACTGGTGTCATTATTATTGTATTGTTACTAACAAGCAAAATGGCAAGCAATAATAGAAATGTTGCTGGCAGAATCTAACAAAGCAGTCACTGTGAACACATTATTTACAATAAAAACCCTTATGTGAGGAAGAACTCAGTGATACTAAAGCACGCTCTTTAGGTTTGTCTAGGTAGAGGCAGTTGGTGATCAACTGATGATTAGCCTACTCTTGATCCATCTCAAGTACGTAATTACAGACCAATCTCTCTGTTCTTCATTCTTTTTAAAATACTGGAATTTGATGTCTCTAACCAAGTCTCATCCTTTCTTCTGCAGAACAGACTACTTAATTCTAATCAGTCAGGATTCAGGAAGCACCATTACATGGTGACAGCTCTATTCCCCTTTTTCGATACGTTATTTTAGACAAGAGGTGCCACCATATACAGTGGTGTGAAAAACTATTTGCCCCCTTCCTGATTTCTTATTCTTTTGCATGTTTGTCACACAAAATGTTTCTGATCATCAAACACATTTAACCATTAGTCAAATATAACACAAGTAAACACAAAATGCAGTATTTAAATGATGTTTTTTATTATTTAGGGAGAAAAAAAATCTAAACCTACATGGCCCTGTATGAAAAAGTAATTGCCCCCTGAACCTAATAACTGGTTGGGCCACCCTTAGCAGCAATAACTGCAATCAAGCGTTTGCGATAACTTGCAATGAGTCTTTTACAGCGCTCTGGAGGAATTTTGGCCCACTCATCTTTGCAGAATTGTTATAATTCAGCTTTATTTGAGGGTTTTCTAGCATGAACCGCCTTTTTAAGGTCATGCCATAGCATCTCAATTGGATTCAGGTCAGGACTTTGACTAGGCCACTCCAAAGTCTTCATTTTGTTTTTCTTCAGCCATTCAGAGGTGGATTTGCTGATGTGTTTTGGGTCATTGTCCTGTTGCAGCACCCAAGATCGCTTCAGCTTGAGTTGACGAACAGATGGCCGGACATTCTCCTTCAGGATTTTTGGTAGACAGTAGAATTCATGGTTCCATCTATCACAGCAAGCCTTCCAGGTCCTGAAGCAGCAAAACAACCCCAGACCATCACACTACCACCACCATATTTTACTGTTGGTATGATGTTCTTTTTCTGAAATGCTGTGTTCCTTTTACGCCAGATGTAACAGGACATTTGCCTTCCAAAAAGTTCAACTTTTGTCTCATCAGTCCACAAGGTATTTTCTCAAAAGTCTTGGCAATCATTGAGATGTTTCTTAGCAAAATTGAGATGAGCCCTAATGTTCTTTTTGCTTAACAGTGGTTTGCGTCTTGGAAATCTGCCATGCAGGCCGTTTTGCCCAGTCTCTTTCTTATGGTGGAGTCGTGAACACTGACCTTAATTGAGGCAAGTGAGGCCTGCAGTTCTTTAGACGTTGTCCTGGGGTCTTTTGTGACCTCTCGGATGAGTCATCTCTGCGCTCTTGGGGTAATTTTGGTCGGCCGGCCACTCCTGGGAAGGTTCACCACTGTTCCATGTTTTTGCCATTTGTGGATAATGGCTCTCACTGTGGTTCACTGGAGTCCCAAAACTTTAGAAATGGCTTTATAACCTTTACCAGACTGATAGATCTCAATTACTTCTGTTCTCATTTGTTCCTGAATTTCTTTGGATCTTGGCATGATGTCTAGCTTTTGAGGTGCTTTTGATCTACTTCTCTGTGTCAGGCAGCTCCTATTTAAGTGATTTTTTGATTGAAACAGGTGTGGCAGTAATCAGGCCTGGGGGTGGCTATGGAAATTGAACTCGGGTGTGATACACCACAGTTAGGTTATTTTTAACAAGGGGGCAATTACTTTTCACACAGGGCCATGTAGGTTTGGATTTTTTTTTCTCCCTAAATAATAAAAACCATAATTTAAAAACTGCATTTTGTGTTTACTTGTGTTATATTTGACTAATGGTTAAATGTGTTTGATGATCAGAAACATTTTGTGTGACAAACATGCAAAAGAATAAGAAATCAGGAAGGGGGCAAATAGTTTTTCACACCACTGTATCCTGTGCTCATCCCGGTAAATCTCACCTCTGTCTTGGATACAGTCAACCACCAGATCCTCCTTGCCATCCTATCTGACCTTACTAGGACTCCTCACTGGTGATTTATATCCATTTCTTGTGAAGATTCTATCATGTTTCCTGGCACTGAGAGATGACAAGGGTGCAGCAGATGGGTACAGGGGTGCTCCAAGGATCAGTGCTGGCCCTGTCCTCTTCTCCTTATACATTATCCAGTCCTATAGTTTCTCTTATCAATGCTGTGCTGATAATGCAAACCTTTACCTGTTGTCCCCTCCAGAAGACCACATGTTTTCAGCTAGAATTACTGCATGTCTCACTTATATTGCAACATGGATAAAGGAACACTATCTCCAGCTCAACTTGGAAAAGATGGTCTTTTTTCTTATCCCAGCTTGTCCATCTATTTAGCCCCCCATCTCTGTTCAGCTTATCACTAACAGCTGCCAAGTCAGTACATAACCTTGGGGTGGTGATTGATGTCCGGCTGTCCTTCAAGGACCATGTTGCTTGGTCTCTTGGTCTTTCATTTTGAACAATATCTTCAAAATCAAACCATAACTGCAGCATATCTAGTGTTTAACAAGCCAAGCTGGGTAAATATCACTCCTCTGTTAAGATAGGTGCTACATTTGAATCTTAATATGTGCTGCTACAGGTTTAAGTTCAAATCTTTGACATTTGCCTAAAGAGTAAACAGTGGGTCTGCACTTATACATATAGAGACATGTGTCAGGTTCTAGGCTCCTCCTCAACCACTCAGGTCTGCCACTGAACAGCATCCAGTGATGTGACCTGTTATGTTTTTTGGGTGTTCATTTAATTCTTAATGTTGCATTACACATCTCAGGCTAGAAGGTCTTAACAAGCCCCTTATTTAATTTAATGTAATTAATATCGGGCTTATTGGCACACCAGAACCTATTATTAATTTAGTGCTCTTAGAATAGAGGAGAGGTCCATTAATCATTAAAATTGCAGATGCTTTACCTGAGAGGTTTTCCAAAATATTTTACATTTTGGTAAGGTTTTAATGTGAATACCCTTTGTAGAGCATGTATCTACAGTAGATGAATTATTTAAAGTCTTAATGAGATGTGAATTTTTGTGTCTTTAGTTTCCAGTTTGTCTGGTCCTGATGAAGGGGACGTGTCGACCTGATGGACAACAG
Source organism: Polypterus senegalus (assembly GCF_016835505.1). Taxonomy (NCBI): domain Eukaryota; kingdom Metazoa; phylum Chordata; class Cladistia; order Polypteriformes; family Polypteridae; genus Polypterus; species Polypterus senegalus. Next base: position 68,038,366 of record NC_053169.1, on the reverse strand, counting down.
TGTGAATATTCATTTATGGAAGTTTAAATCCTGGATATTATGGCTTTATTGACCCTCTGGACTTTGCTGTTAATATGTAATTAAGGGATGTTTGCCTGATCTACCTATTTTGAAAAATATTTAGTATTTTAGAATCCTCTGTGCTCCAGTAAGCTTTTGTACTTAAATTAAGAAATCATTTTTTTGAAATGGAGATTTTGTATATGTGAACCTATAGTAAATAACGTTAAAAAAAGAAATCGGGAGTGGTCTCTACTGTACTCAGATATGGGGTTAGATATATAAGGAGTAAACCGCAAGACAATGATTATATTTTATACTATGTACATTAAAGAACCATAAACAACAAATCAAATGAATACATTGAACAATTATTATAAAAGTAAAGTTGAACAAATCGGACTCTGTAGCGGCATGAATAAATAAACGGTTAACGGAAATAGCCCAAAAGTTGATAGAAATCTACATTTTGTACCTAACACTTGTATGCAAAATTTGGTTAAACTAAGTGAAAACGTATTCCAAGTTATCGTGTTTACACACACACACGCATACGTACAACACACATACGCGCAAACACACACATATACATACACACAAACAGACATAATTAAAAAAATTGTATTTTCGGATTCAAGGAGATGAAAAATATCTCGACATCGAATCTTTGGACGAGTACAATACTTTCCCTAAGCTTATACGGGAAAGTAAAAACGATAAATGACCTGGCTGTTCCTTAGTTTGTATCTGGTTTGTATCATATCGTTCCAGGACTCAAATACTGTCCCACTCTGCCCAGGGTAGTCATGTAATTAGAAGTATTAAATTTGTGTTCCACAATAGAGAAAGCAAAACGCTGAGGCTAATTGATATTAGAGTCCACTGTGAGTGTACGAGCTCTGAGCCCTTTATGATACGATTTCAAAAAGAGTGCAGCTGCTGTAATATAGCAATGGACTTTTATTCTGGTGACTAAACACTCAGAAGAAAGTGGGTGTGGTCACAGATTTTACCCGCATAGGACGACTGCGAGTATAAACAATTAAGCACGCACACCTTAGAAACGAAATGTTTTTGTTGTCTAGGTGAAACGGTCCGTGTCGAAATTAGTTGTTTCTTTCACACAAGCATACCTAACTTTACTGCTCGAATTTCGTCTGTTTACAGCTTACTTACTTATACAACCAATTGTATTTGAAATAGATTCTTCGGAAGTCATTTCAACAACGACTGTTTATCGACATATCTAAATATGAACAACTGTGACTTGGAAACCCTGAGTGTTTCCCCTGGAGTGATAGCGCCTTCTTTTCACCCGTCTGTCTGTGAATATAAAGCTACAGTGCAAAGTGATGTTAGTGAAGTGAAACTAAAAGCCGTTGTAAGTGACAGTGGAGCTTCCTTTAGAATTGTAAGTCAAATATTGTGTTGCAAGTTTATTTCCGGTAATGTATTCCTGATAAATATTTTAGTTCGTTTTAATAAAATTGGATTTGTAAAACAAATAATCAAGGTTCAAATAAAATACATATGTTTTTACTTACGTTAAATAGTTCTTAATCTGTTGCAAGCTTACCTTGAAAATTCTTTAGGAAAAGGTAAACTGAATTGGGGTTTGTATATTGTAAAGATATATACCATATCTGTGTTTGGTGTGTGTTTTTTAAAAGTTAAGTTACGTAAACAGCTTATGAACTGATATGTACTATGTTTTTTTTTTTAACAGTGTGGCAAAGACGGATCAAAGAGTGTAACTCTCAAGGATGGCTCAAATATTATAAACATAGAGGTCACAGCTGAAGATGGAACGACAAAAATGTATTCAATCGAAGTTACGAAGTTGTCTGCTAAAAACGCCGTTTTAGACGGGCTGAACTTAGCTGGGGATTTTCAGCTTATTCCTTTATTTGAATCAAACATACACGAGTATTCATGTAGGTCGAATGCAAAATAATTTTAAAATCGTGCATTGACTGCATTTATTAAAGAATTATAATGCAGTTAACTATTGTTTTTACTCAGCTATGTAAATTAAACTGTCTTTTTTATCTTTACATTTAGGTATAGTTCCATGCATCATTAATAGTTTAACTGTAAAGACTTCAGTTCCAGATAAAAATATGAAAGTATATGTTAACGACTCTGTTTCCAGTGCTTCAGTGGCACTGACAGTTGGAGATACAGTTATTGAAGTAAAGGTTTATTCACCAGATGAAACAAATTTCCAGGTAAATATTAAACATGCTCATATATTTATATGTTTTGATCCACCAATTTGTACCTTTATAAAGTATTACTGTATTTTTTCAGACATATGACATTATTGTCACACGTATGGAGTTTCCTCTTATGGTGAACTTTTTCAACGCTGAAGAACAGTCATTGTATGAATGTCCCATTTCTTTGAAAGCATTTTACCGACCAGTGTCAATCAAAGGGAGGTGAGAAAATCATATATATATATATATATATATATATTTTTAAAATTAAGGGTATGTACTGTTAAAAAAATACAAGTTTTATTTTGAACCTCTTTAACTTAGAGATGAGTTCAAATAAACATTGATCAACAATATCCAACATAAAGCATATTTATGCAACCATTGATTGTAGTAATGTTAACAGTAGATTAGTCGATCTTTATGAGAAATGAAGAATGTGTCATTATTAGAAATTGTATTAATTTGTAACATGTTTCTGATTCATAATGCTCAACATAAAGATACTGTAAATATTCTTTTATATGTTTTAATATGAGGATTGTGGGACCATGAGCTTAATTTCAAGCTCACACTGATATATGCATTAGTGTTACTTTTGAGCTTTAAGATATTTTTAAAGGCTCAAACATGTTTCTCACCCTTATGTGTAAGACAACAAATATCATATTGGTTTATTGAGGATGGAAAATGTTTCCTTGCAGGTGAGTTGTTGTTAAACAGCACTTCATTATAGCTGTAATAGAGTAGCCTTGCTAGTAGCTAAGAGAAAGCAAACCGATTTATGTAGATTTTATTATTAGTTAAAAAAAATCTCTAGTCAAAAACTAATAGATCATCTCCCTATCAAATTCTAAAGAATTTAAGAAAGTGAAGTTCTTCACCTTCATTCCATTGTTTCAAAGTCAATCTATGTTACCTAGAATACAGGTCATCCTATGTTTAAGACCGTTTTCATTTTTAAAAACTGTGGCTAGCTTCAGTTTTAATTTAGTCTTCTCAATCCAAACCTACACAAGTTTTATTTTTTCAGTCTTATTTTGTTATATTGTTAACAATAAGGGGTGTATAAAATTGTAAAACACATTCCAAATTTTTTATTCCTTAGAATTTACTATCATTCTCAGTGATTTACTTATTTGTAAGTAATGAGTATAAAACAACTTCTATTTGACTAGATGTATCTTTTGAATTTTGTGAGTCCTCTTCTGTACTTGTAGCATACATTACACTGCAAAAAGTAATGCGTTAAAATTACTTAAAAAAAATTAGGCAAGAAATTACAAGCAATATTTTTTAGTAGATTTATATACTGCACTATTGAGTAAACTTAATTTATTAATTAAGTCGAATTTACCTAAAATAAATGAGTTTGATTAAATATAAGTAGTGGCAAAAATGGTTTAATTTTACTCTGATTTTCATTTGAATTACAGTACTCAAAAAAAGTGAGTATGCAATGCTGGACAGTAATGACTTTATAACAAATACATGCTAAAAATCCATATATCTTTATTTATTTGAACATACACAGATAGTCACAACAACTAAGTTATATTTTCAAAGGAAAATTAAATCAAATGTCTGAGGATAATTTTTACTGAATTACTGACATTCAAATGTCAATAAATATTTTCTTTTCTTTTTTTAAACTTTCTTCAAAAAGTATATCTCAATCAAAAAATGTCCCAGAAATGAGTGGTAAATGGGAAGGAAACAGAGAGTGAAAGAGTGAAATCCTGCTACAGGTGCCGCTCTTCAAACACTTCCTGCATTTACGCCAACATATCCTCTTAAATGAATTGCCGCCTTTTCCACTACTTTTCAGTACGCAATAGCGAAAATACTGAAATAAAATAGGACATAGGAAATCAAACATCGCTAAATAAATCATAGAGTTAAGAATTAACCAGAAAATACATGGTCTATGTAGAACACTAATTAAATAAGAGGTCAAATAATAACTTGACAGTTAGGCAAATGTCTTTTTATGTTGTTTACTGGTCGTAGTTTAGGACAAACACCATATCGTTCTCAAACTTATGTCAAAGTGTCATTTTCTTTTTCTGTGTAAAATAAAAGGTTTAAATGATAAAAAAAGCATATGAACATACGTAACTATCCGAGAAATGTGCTTGCTTTTTAAAGCAAACCAACGAGGTAAGTTGTTAGAAAGACTCTACCTTGCCCGCCATGTTTCCCACATGAAGGGACAGGTTTCGTGAAAACAAGAAATGCTTACGTCTGTAACTATATGAAATGAAATACTAGTTATTCTTACACATTCGTAGTTAAATAGCTCTTATTATGGATAAGCGTTACAGCTGAATGCGTTGTAGTAAAGACCAAGAAATCGATGTAAGAGGACGTGCTATGTCATTACATTTCGATGTGAGAGGAAGTGCCCTGTCATTAAATTTAACTTAACTTAAATGTGTTCACAGTTTAGAATAAGTTATAAAAAACGTTTACATTTTAAGAAAAATAGTAAGTTAACATTATACTTAATTTTTTTTATTGAATTAGAATTAAATAATCAATAAAAAGGGTAAAATCCATTTTCATTAATTAAGGTAATGATTATTTTGTGTATAGTTAGCTATTTTTTATTATTGTTTTTCACACATGCAAGATTTATTTTTTACAGTGTATGGCAAATGCTCATGTATCTGAACATTGCAAAAGTATGAATATCATAAAAACTCTAAATATTAGAAATCTTGGCCCTTCTGATGATATAAGGAATTCTTTTCCATAGTCTTACATAATATTTTAAGTGAGAAAACTCTACTGTTCTAATGATACAAAATATATATCTGTATAGGAGAAACTGTAAGTGACTGAATGCCTGTATTGCTAAGAACCAATTTTGAGTTGGCTTGTAGAATTTCTTGTCTTCAGCTTTTTCATCATTTTCAAATCATGAGAGATAGGTTCAAAAAGAGGACTGATGGCACATGTCTCTTTCTTTCTGTGTGACTAATAACTTACTTTGTTACCAGTCATTGTGATGAAAGGACACCTAGAGACGCTGTCCTTTTAGGCAGCTACATTCCTGACAAAGGATTTGGGTTAACTATTTAATTGTATCATTGTTAAGTTACCTTGGAGGTAATGTGAGAACTTTCCCAACTGTACCAAAAAAGTTAGGATTTACAGGTCCTCAATGTATCATATTCCATGTATATTATTTTGTGATTAAACACTTCCTAACATTTTTAATCTCGGATAAAGCTGAGTTGACATCTTGTGGCATATATTTGTTCAGGCATCACACAAAAAGAGCTGTACAGGTTTTCAAGAACTTGAAGGATAACTAACTTGGAATATAGGCTATATGAGATCTTGATACACCCGCCTAAGTAGGCATGGAATGATTGTGATGTAATATAGCACTTTAATCTGCTGACAAAGATACAGCAACTAATGTGATAAATTGTGGCATAATGTTTAGTGTACTTGCTTTGAACATAGGTTGATCCATCCACTTTAGATTTCAGCTTTGCATGATATTTTATCAGGGTTGGGTCCTAGAATAAAATAATCTCATTTTCAGAATCTTTAATATGTAGACCAGAACAAAGTGCCCCAAAGCCCAGCTATAGCCGTTTTATGTTTACTTCCACCATGCAAGTTTTTATTTTTATTTTTCTTCACCTGTGGGTAACACCTTTCCTGTTTCCCACAGGCAAAACACAGTCCCTACAAACACTAAGTAAACGTAATACTTTTTCTTCTCTCTATCTCCTCCACTCATCTCCGGCAAGCTTGGTCCCCCTCCTTCCGACTCTGGCACCCGTAGTAGTGTCTGTTGCTCCCTTATATAGGTCACCTGGAAGTGCTCCAGGTGCTTGTTGACCGACTTCCGGCAGCACTTCTGGGTGTGGTGGGAGAACCACCCACACAGGCTCAGATATAGTTGCAGCACATCCTGGCGGCACCCCCCGGATCCCAACAGGGTTGTAACAAACTCCAATTCCCATGAAGCCCTGTGGGAGTCCGGGGTATCGCTGCCATCCAGGGGGGCAACCATCTAGCGTTCCGGGGTAAGTGTCCACACTAGCTCCCCCGGTCCTTTCAAGGCAGAGGCATCCCAGCAAGGCAGGGGCCATGGCCACCCATGACAATCCACAAAATCCTCAGGATTGATGGTGTGATGTGTGAGTCGGTGTCTTGCACCCCAAAGACAAGGCTGAGTGTCAGTTCTTTAGCAAAACCAGCTTTATTTAACTCGAAACAGGAACAGCAAGGTTATTTATTGTAGTGGGATCTACCATTCTGCTATACACAGACACAGCAAACAGGCAGGGTCGGGGCCAAGTTATAATATTCCCTGCATCACCCATCGGGCGACCAGTGCTTTGCGCGTGTCAGCAGTCAGCTTGTAGTTGTTTCTGTGGGGCTGCGAATGTGCAGTTGTTTTTGCAACAGACAAGCAACCTTCAACAGATGTGGAAGTCATGCTTGTGCGCATAGTCCTGTTGGGGAGGGTCTCAAAAGAGTTCAGAAGTCCCACACCCCCCCGCCCCCAGCTTTGTCCACATCGGCCAGGTGTGAGAGAATGTCAGCCTTGATGTGTGCAGCCCTGGGACATTGGCAAACATCAAAAGCAAATACCTGTAAACTAATAAACCACCGAGTGAGCCGGGCATTCGTATCCTTTTGTCTGTAGAGCCACTGGAGCAGGTCATGGTTAATTACTAGAATAAACTGACATTCCCACAAGTAGTACCGGAAGGCTATTGGGAAGCAGTTTTCTACTGAGAAACATGATTGAGTGTTCTTCCCCCTCAAACCATTGTGAAAGCACTGCTTATAAACCGAAAAACACTTGCATCTGTAAATTCCCTCAAAAAGTCCTGATTTCACAGAACCAGGAATGACGATAAAGCGGCATTTAGGTCTGAGAAGGCTCTGTCACAGGCATTGGTCTAGACAACATTACAGTTCTTCCTGCCCTTTGTCAAGTCAGTCAGGGGGACAGCCCAATGCACAAAATTGGGAATGAACCACATGTAGTATTTCAAGAGCCCGAGGAAGGCATGGACCTGCCTCTGTGATTCGGGAAGTGGATGTGCCAGCACTTCCCCCTTGTCTATTCGAGGCTCGAGCAAACCCTTCCCTATGGAATATCCCAAATAATTGGTTTACAACATACCCAGTCTGCATTTCTTAGGGTTAGACATCAACTCTGCCAGCCTCAAAGTGTCAAGCACCTCCTGCAGGCGGACTAGATGAGATGTCCAGTCATTACTGAAAATGACTGCATTGTCTAAATATATGCTCCAGCGTATGCGGAATGGGGACACAGGATCTACCCATCATCCACTGAAAGTTCAATGGTGCTTCCATGAGACAAAAAGGGAGAAAAGCGTAAATTCGAATAGCCTGTTTGGAGTGGCAAACACAGTCTTCTCACAACTGGACTCCTCCAGGGGCACTTGCCAATAACCCTTCACAAGATCTAGGGTGGAAATAATACAAGGCCCGCCTGAGTCATCCACGTGCAGCATCGGGTATGTATCAAACTTAGAAATATTATTCAACCTCCTAAAATCAATACAAAACTGAACTGAACCGTTGTGTTTTGAGACAAGCACAATAAAGCTTTGCCATTTGCTTTTGCTTTCACGAATTACACCCAACTTGAGCATTTGATGGACCACTGGACTTCAGTCTGAGGGACCGCTGTAGTCATGACCAGGACCTGCTGGGAGTCTTGCCACTGCTTTAAAAGATTAATATGTAAAATCTGTATAGGTTTCCATCAACCGTGAATTCTGACTTTATAATTCATTGGAGACATACACTCTTCAATCATTCAATCACTGCCAGACCTAGCCATTCAAAATTTATCCGGATCCGACAGGATCAACACCAGTGTATCCACGAAGCAGGTCCGAATTGCGCTCATCCAGGATCTGGTCCTGCAAAACAGCAAAACAGAAACGGGGGCAGAGACGTTGCCCTGACGCCACTGCCTGGCTTCCTCCATTTAGCCAAAGGACCAATGCTTCCCCCTTCGGCTGGCACCCTGGCAGCTGAAATCTCGGCACTCGCTCCGCGGCCTTCATGCCATTTTCATTGGGTTGTCCAACGGGAACACTCACACTCCTGTCTTCCCCGCTGACCTCGGGGCTTCCCTCTGCAAATGCAGAGGATAGCCCGTCTTCGTACATGAGCGCACTGGCTCACGTCTCTCTCTGTGGGAAGATCCGGACTTACAGCTCCGGTTCTTCCCTTTCCTCTGGGGCGCCCTGATGGTTTCAGTCTCCCTACAGGAAAGGAAGAGACTCCTGGCCGCCTGCAGCTCTGTGGAACAAAGGGAGACTGATGCTGGTTTTGGGAAGTAGGGCTTTAGGACCTGCGGCACTCAGCAGCCGGCGTCTCAGATCCACTCCCACCACGCGATCAGCCCTCCGCGTCGCATCGACTATCGGAGATGCGGCTACTCGGTCACCGGAACCACACGATACCGGGACGCATTCACTCGCTATTCCATTTGTTTTACGGTACAGGCCTCACTTACCCAGTCTGCCACGATCCTCCGGCCAGAGACTCCAGCACCACGCTGCTACTCCCACTGTTTCAGCGTCTTCCATGGCGCGATCGCCTTTCCCTCCACCTTGACTATCCAGTCTTGAAAGTCGTGTATCACCTGCGAGAGTGACTCTGTGAACTGAAGGGAAACCTCCAGATCACGCCGAGCCGCAAGTCAAAATGGAGCATCAGCCGGTGGAGGACCTACCTACAAGCTGGCTGTGCACCATGGAGCTTCCTTTGCTCCGTTGGGCCCTCCCCCTGCTCGGGATGGGCGTTCACCGGTCCCACCTCTGACCAATCATCGACGGGAACATGACACACACCATCCAATCCCTCACCTACCACGGGGAGGGACTTCTGGTTCTCTGCCGTCATCCCCTTCATGCTCCCGATGGGGTGGCGAGTCTTGTGGCAGCTCCTCTGCTGTGGCTTCTTAAGATGCGGCGGATCCTTCCTTTCTTTTATCATCGCTTCCCTGGCTTCGCAGTAAGGATTGGCACACCTCGGCCGGTGATGTGGATCCAGGCACTCCCCTCCTGCAAAATAAATACAGTGCCCTCTATAGCCAACCCCCACAGGCTAACTGCCCTACGTGGGGCCTGGGACTCACCTTCTGGATCCCGTCTCTCGGAGCTCCTTGCCTCCTACCGGCCGCTTCCATTGATGTGCCGACCACGGTCTTCATGGTGATGACAAACACTGGGGAGTCCTTGGCTCTCCTGCCTCACCTGGTGTTCCTCTCCCCCATCGGGTCAGAGATGGTGCTTCGCTGAATCGCTGGCGGGGTAAATCACAGTCCATCTGCGGTGCATATGTGGGCCGCTTCCACACGGCATGTGTGTGCGGTGGTTTGAGGTGTCGGACGACTCACAAAATCATTTTTATGGGTCCCTGCCTTGTAACAGGCGGAGGATCCCACCCTTGTCGCCATTGTGAAAGGCCACCCAAGCACCATCAGACAGACACCAACACTTTATAAAACACACATATTTATTTAGTGTAAAGTCCTCACAGCAAACACCCCTATCCATGGGCTTCTGTCTCAGTGTCCATGGGCTGCCTTTCTTACTCCTGACCCTGGACCTTCGTCCTGCTCTAGCTCCCAACTCTAGTTCCACGACTGTAGGAAGGAGTCCCCTTTTATAGTTACCTGGATGTGCTCCAGGTGCTCGCTGACGTACCTCTGGCGGCACTTCCTGGTGTGGCGGAAGTGCTGCATGAGCACCTGGAAGCACTCCGGGTGTCCCTGGAAGGTCCTTCCTCCACTTTCCCAGGTGTGGCAGAAGTGTCGATCTCCCGGGGTCAACGATGCTCAGGGTGACCCCTGCCGGTGGCGACGGGCCCCAGTGTGCTTGATCCTCCTTGTTATGTACTCTGTCTCTTCTTTAGCTATAGTTAGTGTTGTAAGTAGCCACCATTTAAACAAAATTGCTCTCCTCACTAAAGAAACAGTTTTAGCAGTAGCTCTCACAACACTGTCAAATGAGTACTAAGGGGAACATGCAAGGTCAAAAGAAATGTGCGCTCTGGACACGTAATCAGTAATACTGGGGCCAATGCCCCAAAAGTTCTGCCTCATGTCAATTTATCAGACTCTAAGGAGTAAAGACTGTTGCAGCCAATGGATTGGCAGTATTTTTTATGTGGCATTAGCAGCATATCCTTTGACTCTTGTAAGCTGTGAAGTGGAGCCAAACAGATCAGACTTATTATTGTAATACATCCCACAGATGTTTTGGGTGGATAAAAATCTGGGGATTTTTCAGGCTTGAAGTCTTCATCATGTTCCAGTAATCCATGCAGTGTGGCAAAGTGCATCATCCTGCTGAAGATACCGCTTCCATTGGGGAATACCGTTGCCATGAAGGGGCTATCCTGGTTGATGCCTAGGTGGATGATACATGTCAAATTAACACATAAATGAATGTCTGAACCTAGGGTTTCTCAGTGAAACATTTGAAAAACATCACACTTCCTCCACCAGCTTGTCTTCTTCCCACAGTTCATCCCTTCTCTTCCCAAGGTAAACTATGCACATGTACCCCATTGTTCATATAATTCAACAGTAAACAAAATTCATTGCACCAGGAACCTTCTTCCACAGATCCAAAGTTCAATTTTGATGCTCAGATGTGCATTGGAGGTGTTTTCAAAGGTGGGCAGGGTTTAGCATGGTCGCCCTAATTTGCTTGCAGCTACAAAAATTCCATTGGCACCCTTTCATTTAATACTTTCTACTCCCTTTGTCAATAAAACAGCTCTGAGTCTTATCCTATAATATCTTATAAGGCTGGAGAATATAGAACAGGGAATCTGAAACCATTCCTTGTTACATAAACTCTGCAGATCATCACATATCCTAGGTCCTTTCTTGTGCAGTCTACTCTTCAGCTAACCCAACTGGTTTTCATTGGTGTTTAAGTCCAAGGACTGAGACGGCCATGGAAGAAGCTTGATTTTTTGTTTATTTAACCATTTTTGCGTCAGTTTGAACTTGCATTGATTTGGACATTGTCGGAGGCACACAAGACGGATGAGCAGCCCACCCAGGTGTCCAGAAGATCCCTTACCCAGATGGGAGGCCCCAACTAAATGGACAGGCATCCCGGCCAGACATGGGCTTTATTCCTTCCCTGACAACAACAGAAGAGGACAGGGAAGGACTGTCCCTGGGGAATATTTATTCCCCCAAGTGCTAGATGGCAGCAGCCTGTATCTGCAATCATTCAGGAACCACCAGGGAATTCCGGGAGTTGTAGTCTGGCAGCACAGCTCTGCTGGGGTCCGTGGGTGCTGCAAGGGGGTGCTGCAGGGAGAGGTGCTCCCCAAAACTTCCATATGACACAGAAGTACTTCCATTGGGCAGTGGCCCTGGCACCAGAAGCACTCCTGGGTCCTTAATGAAAGGGACTGCACTCCCTTATCTGGAGAGCTGCAAATGGAATGACTTGGAGCAACACTCACCTGGAGGGGGACAGTGTAGTGGTGAGAAAAGAGAAAGAATATTGTGGGAAGAGAGAACTTGTTATTTGTGCTTCAGCTACCTTCGGAAGTAATTTTGGTTAATAAACCTTCCATTATGTGTTCCCGGGACTGTTGTTTTATTCATGTTTGGTGTATTGGTCTTGCTGACGGCCCGGTTTCAATCACAACATATATTTTTGGATCATTATCCTGCTGGATGATGCAACCACAACCCAATTTTGGTTTCTTGGCAGAGACAGATTTAATTTAAAATCTCCTGGTATTTCAAGGTATCTATGATTCCATTTACCCTAACAAGCTGCCTAGGGTGTGACAGTAGGGTTCTGGTTCTTTTCTATATAGTCATCCTTGTTTTTACACTAAACTCACCTTAATTGTTTGTTTCCAAAAAACTTAATTTTTGTTTTGTCTATTGTGGTCTATGGCCGGCCAGTCATCCTGGCCAATACCCCCAGGCCACCAAATGGAACCCTCCCTGCGGCATGGAGGTGCCCGGATACCAGCAGGGAATTATGGACAATGGAGTTTTCATCCACATCCCTGCTGGATACCACAGGGGCCACTAGATGGAGCTGCAGGGAGGAGCAAAGATTATTTTTCCCCACACCCTGGAAGTGCGTCCGAGTCACATGGACAAGAGAAATGACTTGCTTTCGGGGTGAAGAAAAAGGATTTTTATATGACCTGGAAGTATTCCTAGTCATTTGGACAGAGAGGGCGAAACACTTCCGGGTCAAGGACTATAAGAGGAGTTTGGGAATTCCCAGACGACGAGCTGAGCTGGGTGGAAGGGTGGCAACGCATCTGGGAGTGGAGGATTATTGATTAGTGATTTATGAGTATTGTGGAGTGTAGGGTGCTTTGTGCACTGTGCAGTTCAAATAAAGTTAACTTTTGGACTTTTACCTTGTGTCTGACGTCTTGGTCAAGGGTTCAAGGGAGCAATAGTGCCCCCTACCTGTCACACTGTCTATAGAAAACAGTTCCAAAGAAAATTCTAGTAGCATTTAGCAAACTCCTGGTACTTACATTTGTAATAAAATAACAAAATATTGCCTCTGTCAAACATTCCAATTCCTGTCCTTCAGTTTTCTTTCTCCATGTAACCAACCACCATATAGTAAGCGTCTGTAATAAATGTAAAACCAATTGTAAGCTTAGAACAGCAATTCTTCAAAACTATTAATGAATAATGAAAAATATTCATTATAAGTGTTTAATTAGTCCATTCATCCAGGGTCATGCCAGTCTCAGCAAGCCTAGAGCGCAAGGCAGGAACAATCCCTGGACGGGCGTTAGCTCATTGCTACTGCTGAGCCACTGTGCCCCCACATGTTTAATTATTAACAGTATACATTATTTAAATGAAGTTAATTTATCTTTAAAATGTTATATACATACTTTAATGCATTGCATTATAAAAATGATATCAAGTATACATCCTAGTATTCTAACAGCACTTGGAAATCTAAATCAACTTAGAAGCCAATCATGATCAGCTGTAAATATGCACTGTCTTCTATTGAATTGAATTGAACTCCTTTGTTGTCATTGTATGGTACAATACGATTCAATATGTAGCTCCTCCATAAACTTATTTTCCTATAAAGTGATAAAAAAATGCAAAAAAAAATATACAGTATGCAAGCATAAGTACAATATACATGCACATACAGTGAAGATAGTGCAAATGGCTCATAAAGTGGCTTAGGTTGTGCAGTATTACAGTTGTAGTGCAAGTTTTCAGTGAAGTAATTGTAATTATAAGTACAACAGTTCTTCTGTGAGCATTTGATGGACTAATTGAGTGTGTTTATAGCTCTTGGGATGAAACTGTTTCTAAGCCATGATGTCTGTGCAGGAAAGGCTCTGAAGTATTGGCTAGATGGGAAAAGGTGACGTAGACTCTGACATGGGTGTTTGAGTGAGTGGAATCCATAGAAATGCTGGAGACTTTCCTTAAGGCAGCATGTGTTATAAAATGTCCTCCAAGGCTGGGAACTATGTCTGCATAATCTTCTTCGCTTGCTACACAACCTGCTGTAGAAACAGGTACTATGCATTAAAATGATCTAAGATGTGCAGTAAGAGTAACAACGCTATAGCAGCTATGGCATTTGGAGTAGGTTGGCCATTCCATTATATTTTTACAGAATGATTACAATGAAGTGCTTTACATTTGTAAACGATATGCAATTAATTTCAGTGTATTTGATAAAGCCCGCATCACAGATGTGAATCTAAAAAAGAGAGGGAGACCACAGAAACAGTGGCAGTGCTTTGACACTGGGTGCCCCCCGTTTGCAGAAGTGAACAGAAATACGCATGTGCATGGTGTGAGGCAGCCATGAAAATGTGCGCCAAGTTTAGTTTTTACACATCTGGAAGTGAGCATGTACCGCTTATACATGAGGCCCCTGGTGACCCTAAGATACAACTTTTTTCAATATTTCTTCAACAGTGATCCTAGGAGATAGTTTACCTCGCTTACCACCCAGCTGATTGTACGTGAGGACAAAATAAACTTTTCTTTCTGGCAAAATGGTAATATTTCCTGTTGATTCAAACATAATTATTGCTCTAACTGTAGATCGGGCATTTTCATGTAAGTAGTATTTTTTTATAGTCATTCTTTACAAAGTTAAGATGGTCATCATTGTTTTTTTTTAATTTTGTGTTCTCTTGTTTTCCCCATGTTGATGAATGAACAAAAATTTGGCTCAGTTAGATTTTTAATGTGGCAATGTTTAACTTGTTAATGTTTAAGAAAAAAAAACTTGAGTAAAAAGAAAACATATGCTGTTTTTTAATCTAAGGAACAGTTGTAGAAACAGAGAATTGCACAGTATTTAAGTCTTAGAATGCACTAGGCATCTTAGTCTTTGGAGATCTTTATAATGTTAATATGTTTGAACCTTTAAATCAGCCTTTGTAAATATGCAATTCTTTACAAGTCAGGATCCTTGTAAAATAGAAGTTATCTAATTTATCATGTTTAGGCTTTTATTTTTTGTTTTTTTTAATGAATTCCCTTAGATCTTGTTTTAAGGGTTTTAGGGGTCAAGGTATTTTGTGGTCACTTTTGCATTTGTGCTTTTTAATGATGTTAAAATAAGTAACTATCCCCTGTGACACTATTTTATTTTTTCCTATGGTCGCTGTTACACAGAGGGTTTTTTGATATCTATCGTATGCATTTTACCAACATTGCAGATGGGCATACAGCAGTGTTTGGAGCAATTTAAAGCAACTTTAGAAAATCTGATAGTAAACTGAACATTACTGGCTACATAGCATTGTTAGCACATCCAATAAATTCTGCTCAATTGAAAGAACCCTAAAGCTCTGTTCATAATTCAATTGGAATTCTTATAAAATAAATATATAAAATACTTATGTCTGTCTGTCTGCCACATGACTACTCGCAAAATAATGGTGTACAACCTTGGTCTTGATTGTAATGATCCGATTTGTCCTGGAAATTCAAAAAATTTAGGTAGCAGCAACCTTAGCAAATGGATGTTTGTGGTTGTGTGTATATGGCAAAGTGATCACAAAAACCAAGTGATAATCACTATAGTGTCAGAAAGAAAATGAAGAGCAGCGACATTTGCTGATTGTCAAGAAAGTTACAAAAGACAAATAAGTGATGAAGAGTGAGAAAGAATAAGAAGATGCTGAAGCACTTAGACATGCAAGAAGTAATCCTAAACAGAGAGTAAATGAGCAGTACGCAAAAATAATGGCTTGCAAGACAAAGTTCAGGATACAGAATGCAAGAATTCCCATGAGACAGCAACATTCAAAGATCATCAAATAGTCAAAACTTAGAACCATATAAAAGCATTGCTTTGACATCCTGAAATCAATGTTTCTTTGAAGGCCACCATTTAGCAAAGATACATCAGCAATTTGGTTAGTGTCCAGCTATATGTTTTTAATGCTGAGAACAAAATCATTTGTTGCCAAATTAAAAATGTTTATCTTTCTCTATATGAGCCACCAGAAGAATTAAAATGCATTATAACTTATGGAGGAACTGAAAGAAGTATTTGGAAAACTGAATTGTTTCTCATATTATAATACTTTTTGTATGTCTATTTTTGTAATAAAAAAAATTTACCCCCCCCCCCATAAGAAGAGAGAGAAACAGAAGAAAAAGACTATAAAAATGAAGAATGGATACAAAACAAGTGTGGACTGTGTAACCCAGTGTCGACTGCTGACTTAGTTATCACAAAGTGGAAACCTCATCAAAGCACCCAGGGACTGCCTAGAGAAAAGCTTCCTCAAAAACTGCACAAGCAAAAACAATGAAAGTTACACAGAAGCCATTACACAGAAACAATCATGAAGCACATGCAAAATATGCTAGAAAAACATTAGGATGACCAGTTGTGATGTAGAAAAAGGTCAGATGAGACCAAGACTGTGTTGTTGGCTTAAGGTCAGTTAGATATCAGTGGTAGAGGTTTGCACGGTACTAATTTTTTTCAGTCCCACTCCAGGCCACTCCTGCTCTCAGCCACTCCAAAAAGAGTTGTATTCTATTCCCCCAAAAGTATCATCTTGCTGCTAATAGCACTGCTGTTTTCCTCTCTCAAAGTCAAATTAATTAGATAGATAGATAGATAGATAGATAGATAGATAGATAGATAGATAGATAGATAGATAGATAGATAGATAGATACTTTATTAATCCCAAGGGGAAATTCACATACTCCAGCAGCAGCATACTAATAAAGAACAATATTAAATTAAAGAGTGATAACAAGGAAGGTATAACAGACAGACAATGACTTTGTATAATGTTAACATTTACCCCCCTCCCCGGTGAAATTGAAGAGTCACATAGTGTGGGGGAGGAATGATCTCCTCAGTCTGACAGTGGAGCAGGACAGTCTGTCACGGATGTCAAACTGTCCAGCTTCGTGTCTACAGTAGAGCCTGTCTTCCTCACCAGTTTGTCCAGGTGTGAGGCATCCCTCTTCTTTATGCTTCCTTCCCAGCACACCACCACGTAGAAGAGGGCGCTTGCCACAACCGTCTAATAGAACATCTGCAGCATCTTATTGCAGATGTTGAAGGACGCCAGCCTTCTACTGAAGTATAGTAGGCTCTGTCCTTTCTTACACAGACCATCAGTATTGGCAGTCCAGTCCAATTTATCATCCAGATGCACTCCCAGGTATTTATAGGTTTGCACCCTCTGCACACAGTCACCTCTGATGATCACGGGGTCCATGAGGGGCCTGGTCCTCCTAAAGTCCACCATCAGCTCCTTGGTTTTGCTGGTGTTCAGTTGTAGGTGGTCTGAGTCGCACCAATTAACAAAGTCCTTGATTAGGTTCCTATACTCCTCCTCCTGCCCAGTCCGATGTATATAGGCTGAACAGGACCAAAGAAAGTACAGTCCCCTGCGACGCTCCTGTGTTGCTGACCACAATGTCAGACCTGCAGTTCCTGAGACACACATACTGAGGTCTGTCTTTAAGATAGTCTACGATCCTTGCAACCAGGTATGAATCTACTCCCATCTCTGTCAGCTTGTCCCTAAGGAGCAGAGGTTGGATGGTGTTGAAGGCACTAGAGAAGTCCAGAAACATAATTCTTACAGCACCACTGCTTCTGTCCAAGTGGGAGAGGGATCGGTGTAGCATATAGATGATGGCATCCTCTTCTCCCACCTTCTCCTGGTATGCAAACTGCAGAGGGTCGAGGGTGTGGTGGACCTGTGGCCTCAGGTGGTGAAGCAGCAGTCGCTCCATGGTCTCCGTCACATGTGATGTCAGAGCGACAGGCTGGAAGTCGTTCAGTTCACTAGGACGTGATACCTTTGGGACTATGGTGATGCAAGATGTTTTGCAAAGCCTCGGGACTCTCCCCTGTTCCAGGCTCAGGTTGAAAATGCGCTGTAGAGGACTCCCTAGCTCCAACGCACAGGCCTTCAGCAGTCGTGGCGATACTCCATCTGGACCCGCTGCTTTGGCACAAAGTCTCCTCAGCTCACTGCTTACCTGGGCTACTGTAATTGTGGGTTGGGGGAAACTCTCTTCTATGCTGGTATCAGCAGAAGGGTGGGTGAAGGGTGCATTACTCCGAGGTGAGAGTGGGTTAGGGTGGTCAAACCTGTTGAAGAAGTTGTTCACCTGGTTTGCTCTCTCTATGTCTCTCTTGATGGTGGCACCCTGCTTCGAGCTGCAGCCAGTGATGATCTTCATCCCATCCCACACTTCCTTCATGCTGTTATTCTGCAACTTCTGCTCCAGCTTTCTCCTGTACTTCTCCTTCACCGCCCTGAGCTGGACTTGGAGTTCCTTCTGCATGAGCTTGAGCTCATGCTGATCACCGCCTTTAAAAGCCCTTTTCTTCTGGTTCAAAAGGCCCTTGATGTCATTTGTAATCCATGGCTTGTTGTTAGCATAGCAGCATACTGTTCTTACTGGAACTACAATGTCCATACAGAAGTTGATGTAGTCAGTAATGTAGTCAACAACCACCTCAATGTTCTCACTATATGATCCCTAATTAGGCACATAGGGTTAGTGGATTTTTAAAGCAGCAGAAACTACAAGGAGGAAAAAAAACAGTAATCACTATTGCGTGTCTACCTGTAAAAGTTGCTATGCCTATATGCTCCAATGCCTGTAAAAATTAATTTGAAAACAGTTTAAAAAATGATGCCAATAATGAAACAGGATTGATTAGATTATTGATGATATATTCTAATAGTAAAATATAAAATATATCTATACTAATAAAAGGCAAAGCCCTCACTGACTGACTGACTCACTCATCACTAATTCTCCAACTTCCCATGTAGGTAGAAGGCTGAAATTTGGCAGGCTCGTTCCTTACAGCTTACTTACAAAAGTTGGGCAGGTTTCATTTCGAAATTCTATGCGTAATGGTCTTAATTGGAACCTATTTTTATCCATATACTATAATAGACTGCAGCTTGATGGCCGTGGGAGGCGGAGTTGCGTCTCGCAACATCACGCCTTCCGCGTAATCACGTGAACTGACTGTGAACGCAGTACGTAGAAAACAAGGAAGAGCTCCAAAGAGCACTGAAGAAAGAACGCATTACACAATTGAGATGGCAACGAAAGAATATGAAGCGAGTGACGCATACAAGCATATTCATAAGTGCAGCTACTGCGGAAACAAAGCACGGTGCAAACTGTAAGTTTAAATTAAGTTTATAGACACACTTCCGCTGCTATTTGTCATGCCTACGACGAATACCTTATTCGCGAGATACAAGTTTAATGAGAAGACACGAGGTATAAACGAGACTTTGGATCACTTTGTAACGGAGTTAAAATTGCTGTAGTGAGAAACTTTTAAGTGCCGGGTCTTAGCTAACATTAATAAAGCCATGGACATCGCAAGATCACACAAGAGAGCGGCTCACGTGAACTGACTGAACGCAGTACGAGTGATCACTTCGATGAATGAAACCTGTTCAAAAAACGCATTACACAATTGAGGTAGGAAAAGAATATGAAGCGAGTGACGCATACAAGCATATTCATGAGTGCAGCTACTTCGGAAACAAAGCACGGTGTAAACCCAAAGTTTAAATTAAGTTCATAGACAGGCTGCCGCAAGCGTTTGTCATGCCCACGACTAATACGATATTCGTGAGATACAAGTTTAATGAGAGGACCAGGGTATAAACGAGAGTTTTGATCACTTTGTAACTAAGTTAAAATTGCTGGTGAAGGACTGTGCTTATGCAAATTCCGAGAGAATGTGTTTGTGGAGGGACTGACAGTTAAGGTGGGTGGGGGAGTCACATCATCATCTTCCCTCCCATTCACCTCATTTCATTCACTTCATTTCGCTCCTAGCTCAGCTCTGCACCTGATGCGTTCTTACTGTTCTTTTTCCTTAGTGTTTAGTCCTCTCTCCTTTACTGATTTATATAAAGGAGAGTTGAGATTGTCAGGGATATAATAATGTTTGGCTCAAACTCAATAAAAATGCGAGAGAAACTTTTAAGTGCCGGGTCTGAGCTAACATTAAATAAAGCCGTGGACATCACAATCCGAGAGACTGTGTTTGTGGAGGGACTGACAGTTAAGGGGGGGTGGGGGAGTCACGACATCATCTCCCCTCCCATTCACCTCATTTCATTCACTTCATTTCGCTCCGAGCTGAGCTCCACAGCTAACGCGGTCTTCGTCACGCTGCCACCAAATACTCACAGAAAAATCCACAAATTAATACACACGCTGTCTCTAGAGTTTCTCCACACTCTGAATGTATTCCTCACATCCCTGTTATACCCTCTGATCTCCCATTTCAATTCAAATGCCTCCAATTTCCAGTAAGGCTCTGCTTCGTTATGACAATTAGTAAGTCTCAGGGACAGACCCTACAAAAGGTTGCCATTGATTTGAGGCAAGATTGCTTTTCTCCTGGACAACTATACGTTGCATTCTCAAGAGTAAGCTCGCACAGCTTGGTCATATTACAACCGGAGTGCTGAACTGACAACGTGGTATACAAAGAGATCCTTAAGAAATAGTTATTGGTATATTTTCCCTCAGTTTAAAAAGGTGTTTTTTTCTTCTTAATAAAAATTTAAAAGCAGTACTTCGCTGCTGCGAAGCGTGGAGACTTTGCTATATACAGTACTAGCAGAATACCCACGCTTCGCAGCGGAGAAGTAGTGTGTTAAAGAAGGTATGAAAAAGAAAAGGAAAAATTTTAAAAATAACGTAACATGATTGCTAATGTAATTGTTTTGTCATTGATATGAGTGTTGTCCTCATATCTATCTATCTATATATATATATATATATATATATATATATATATATATATATATATATATATACTGCTCAAAAGAAATAAAGGAATACTTTTTAATCAGAGTATAGCATAAAGTCAATGAAACTTATGGGATATTAATCTGGTCAGTTAAGTAGCAGAGGGGGTTGTTAATCAGTTTCAGCTGCTGTGGTGTTAATGAAATTAACAACAGATGCACTAGAGGGGCAACAATGAGATGACCCCAAAACAGGAATGGTTTAACAGGTGGAGGCCACTGACATTTTTCCCTCCTCATCTTTTCTGTTTCTTCACTAGTTTTGCATTTGGCTACAGTCAGTGTCACTACTGGTAGTATGAGGCGATACCTGGACCCTACAGAAGTTGCACAGGTAGTCCAACTTCTCCAGGATGGCACATCAATACGTGTCATTGCCAGAAGGTTTGCTGTGTCTCCCTGCACAGTCTCAAGGGCTTGGAAGAGATTCTAGGAGACAAGCAGTTACTCTAGGAGAGCTGGAGAGGGCCATAGAAGGTCCATAACCCATCAGCAGGACCAGTATCTGCTCCTTTGGGCAAGGAGGAACAGGATGAGCACTGCCAGAGCCCTACAAAATGACCTCCAGCAGGCCACTGGTGTGAATGTCTCTGACCAAACAACCAGAAAGACTTCATGAGGGTGACCCAAGGGCCCCATGTCCTCTAATGGGCCCTGAGCTCACTGCCCAGCAGCATGCAGCTCGATTGGCATTCGCCATAGAATACCAGAATTGGCAGATGCACCACTGGTGCCCTGTGTTTTTTACAGATGAGTGCAGGTTCACCCTGAGCACGTGACAGATGTGAAAGGGTCTGGAGAAGCCATGGAGAACATTATGCTGCCTGTAACATCATTCAGCATGAGCAGTTTGGTGATGGGTTAATGATTGTCTGGGGAGGCATATCCATGGAGGGTCACACAGACCGCTACAGGCTTGACAAAGGCACCTTGGCTGCCATTAGGTATCAGGATGAAATCCTTGGACCCATTGTCAGACCCTATGCTGGTACAGTGGCTCCTGGTGCACAACAATTCCTGGCCTCATGTGGTGAGAGTATGCAGGCAGTTCCTGGAGGATGAAGGAATTGATACCATTGACTGGCCACCACACTTTCCTGACCTAAATCCAATGGAACACCTCTGGGACATTATGTTTTGGTCCATCCAATGCCACCAGGTTGCACCTCAGACTGTCCAGGAGCTCAGTGATGCCCTATTCCAGATCTGAGAGGAGATCTCCCACAACACCATCTGTCGTCTCATTAGGAGCATGCACTGATGTTGTCAGGCATGTATACAAGAACACAGGGGCCATACAAAGTGCTGCGTACAATTTTGAGTTGCTGCAATTAAATTTTGGCAAAATGGACTAGCCTGCCACATAATTTTTCACTCTGATTTTTGGGGCGTCTTTGAATTCAGGGCTCTGTAGGTTGATCATTTTCATTTCCATCAAACGATGTGGCATCCTTTCGTTCCTAACACATTAACCAGTCTATATCAGTATAGATATCCAGGAGGATTTCTTTTTCCCATTGAGATCTGATGTGTTTTCAAAGTGTTCCTTTAATTTTTTTGAGCAGTTTATATATATATACTGTATATATATATCTATATCTATATATCTATATCTATATCTATATCTATATATATATATATATATCTATACTAATAAAAGGCAAAGCCCTCACTCACTCACTGACTCACTCACTGACTCACTCACACTGACTCATCACTAATTCTCCAACTTCCCGTGTAGGTAGAAGGCTGAAATTTGGCAGGCTTATTCCTTACAGCTTACTTACAAAAGTTGGGCAGGTTTCATTTCGAAATTCTACGCATAAGGGTCATAACTGGAAGCTATTTTTCCCCATATAATGTAATGGAGTCTTGAGTTGGAGATGGCTGCGGAGTTTCGTGTGACATCATCACGCCTCCTACGTAAGTACGTAGAGCACAAGGAAGAACTCCAAACAGCGATCAGCACAAAACGCCATTTCACAATTGAGAAGGCAGAAAAACATTATGAAGCAAATGATGCATACAAGCATATTCATAAGTACAGCTACTGCGAAACAAAGCACGGCGTGAACCGTAAGTTTATATTAAATTAAGTTCATAGACAGGCTGCCACTAGCGTTTGTAATTTAGTGCCTGCCCATATAAGGCCGTCCATCAGCGGCAATCCAATACAAACACTGCCGGTAAATATTCACGGTGAAGGACTGTGCTTATGCAGAGGAAGATGAGATGGTCAGGGTGGTGTTTGGCACAAACTCATTGAAACTGCGAGAGAAAGTTTTAAGTGCGGGTCTTAGCTGACATTACGAGATGGCACCAGTACAGCTGGGAACCTTCGATGCAAGAACACCAAGCGGCTCACGTGAACTGGCGCAGTGCACAGACAAAAGCAACAGTTCCAAAGAGTGCTGAACAAAACCGAATTACACAATTGAGAAGGCAGCAAAAAATATGAAGCGTCTTATACATAGAATCATATTCATAAGTGCAGCTACTGCGGAAACAAAGCACGGTGGAAAAAGTGAATGTCCTGCTAAAGGAAGACAGTGTAAAAAAACGTGCATGCAGTTTGTCACATCACAGATAAAAGGAAGACGAGCTGTTTATTGATGCAGTAAGGAACTAATCGATGAATGAAACCTCTTATCTTTACAACGATTGACAAACACGGAATGTAACTTGAACACATCCTACAAATACGAGCCTGATTGAAAGAAATAATGATAATCAAATCCTTGATGACAGCAACATTCAATAACACTCACAAAACAATTACTGTATATTGACAATCATGTTACGTTATTTTTAAAATGTTCCCTTTTCTTTTTCATAACTTCTACTTCTCCACTGCGATACACGGGTATATATATAAATGTATATATATACCCGATCTACAATACATACTTTAGCATAGACAAGCCACACGCTGTGGCTAATTTATAGTCTTAAGCCTCTAACGCCGACATTCGAGGTTGATTCCCAGAGGGATGTACTGACTATGTACGCGCTACCGATTCATTTTACCTTCGATCTCCTTGGTTTGGGACGTATGAAAAATATTAGGTTAACGCAGAATCATGTTACGTTATTTTTAAAATTTTCCCTTTCTTAGCACAAGCACAGCTGAGAAGCTTCGATGCATGTACTCCATAACGCGTTAAAAAATAACGCATTTAATCACACTTTCAATTCCAAGCAAACGGGAACTTTTGTCAATGCATGATTTCCTGGTACATCCATTACACTGATGCACACATCACAGCTACAAAAATGTTAGAGTCGGAATAAAGCGCGTTCCTACGACTGATCATTTCGACTTCCAGAAGCCTTGATAAAAGCATGGTTTTGTGCACACTGAAAAGCAAGCAAAATTAGATGCATTACAGAAAGCGGACTTTGTGGCTCTTACTGGGGATCATTGGACTTCCGTGACCGTTAGTAATTCTAAATACATCTAATTACAAAATGTTCAATGATCACACTGTTTTAGCCTAATGTACAAAATAATTTTGGCTAATGTTACTCAGAGTTTAAAGAGTAAGCTGGTCAAATTACCTTGTATGTTTCTGACTTATTTTTTAAGAAGAAAACTGCACTTTATGGTGAAATTTTGGTTATTATTATTTAAAGACAATACTATTCTGAAAATGTACTTAAAGTACTTAAACTACCACTTTATTTTTAAGTCTGCCCAATTTTAACCAGGGATGATATTTTTGTTTCTGTTTTGAATTCAAATGCAGTTTAAAGGCTTTTTTTCAGAAATTAAAACAGCTTCAGTTTACAATATTCATGTCCATGTCTATTATTTGATTCTGTAAGCCCACTAAAACCGTTTTAAATAAAAAAAAAACATTTGCGATTTGGGGCAAATTTACGTTTGATTACATACGATTAATCAAGATTAATTCTTACACAGCCTCTAATTAATTGGATTAATTTTTTAATCGAGTCCCACCTAATATATATATATGTAGATATATATATGTAGATTTGTATATATATGTGTATATACAGTATATATGTAGATATGTATATGTTGTATATACAGTATGTATATATATGTGTGTGTATATATACAGTATGTGTATATATATGTATATGTATATATATGTATGTGTGTATATGTGTATATATATATATATGTTTATATATGTGTCTGTGTGTGTATATATATATATATGCCAGCAACACTCAAATCAATGACAAAACAATTACATTAACAATCATCTTACGTTATTTTTAAAATGTTTGCTTTTCTTTTTCATAACTTCTTTAACACACTACTTCTCCGCTGCGAAGCGCGGGTATTCTGCTAGTATACTAATAAAAGGCAAAGCCCTCACTCACTCACTCACTCACTGACTCACTCACTCACTGACTCATCACTAATTCTCCAACTTCCCGTGTGGGTGGAAGGCTGAAATTTGGCAGGTTCATTCCTTACAGCTTCCTTACAAAAGTTGGGCAGGTTTTATATCGAAATTCTACGCGTAATGGTCATAACTGGAAGCAGTTTTCTCCATTTACTGTAATGGAGATGAGCTTCAACGCCGTGGGGGCGGAGTTTCGTGTGACATCATCACGCCTCCCACGTAATCAAGCAGTACATAGAAAACCAGGAAGACCTCAAAAAAGCGCTGAAGAAAACATGCATTATATAATTGAGAAGGCAGCGAAACAATAAGAAGCGGCGATGACATATACAACCATATTCATGAGTTCTGCTACTTGAAACAAAGCACGATGTAAACCTACACTTTAAATTAAGTTCATAGACAGGCTGCGCTGGCGTTTGTAATTTAGTGCCTGCCCATATAAGGCCGTCCGTCAGCGGCAATCCAATAGCAAACTGCCACGGGTAAATATTCACGGGTGAAGGACTGTGCTTATGGAGAGGAAGATGAGATGGTCAGGGTGGTGTTTGACACAAACTCAGCGAAACTGCGAGAGAAAGTTTTAAGTGCCAGGACTAAGGTAACATTAAATACAGCCATGGACATAGCACGAGATGGCACCAGCACAGCTGGGAACCTTCGATGCATGTACACCGAGTGGCTCACGTGAACTGGCGAGTGCACAGATAAAAGCAACAGTTCCAAAAGCGCTGAACAAAACCAAATTACACAATTGAAAAGGCAGCAAAAATATGAAGCGTCTGATACATACAAGCATATTCATAAATCCAACTACTGCGGAAACAAAGCACACGTTGGAAAAAGTCAATGTCCCGCTAAAGGAAGACAGTGTAAAAAAAACCCGTGCATGCAGTGTGTCAGGTCTCAGATAAAGAAGAAGACGAGCTGTTTATTGATGCAGTAAGAAACGAATCGATGAATGAAACCTGTCATCTTTACAACGATTGACAAACACGGAATGTAACTTGAACACAACACATCCTACAAATACGAACCTGATTGAAAGAAATAATGATAATCAAATCCTTGATGACAGCAACACTCAGTAACACTCACAAAACAAATACTGTATATTGACAGTCATGTTACGTTATTTTTAAAATGTTCCCTTTTCTTTTCTAGCTTTTTAACACACCACTTCTACGCTGCGATACGCGGGTATATATATATATATATATATATATCCCGATCTACATACTCGAATAATGGATACTTTATTCGCCATCAATGATTGTTTTGGTAAAGCCATACTCAGTGTATTCATTAGATGAACGGTAAAAAGTAAGAGCGAGGGAGGATGACTTATTGAGGCATGCAGGCTGTAGTGCTTGCGTCAACTCTATCTGAATTGCGCGATCACATTTGAAAAATATATCTTTTCAAGTTCTATTTAGTCCATATGTGTCAAACTCAAGGGCGCGGGCCACATCCGCCCGGCGTGTAATTATATCCGGCCCGAGATCATTTTATATACTGTATTATTGTTATTAATGGACCGGGAATATGAAGCGCTGGTAAAACAATAAACTACAGATCCCATAATGCAGCGCTTCAGCTGCCTTGCCAACACTTACGCGTTAATCAAGTCTAGCTTATGATGCTGCAAGTTATTGTGAAGCTAGCTCACACGATGCTGAAGAGAAAAGTTGATTCTGAAAATAGAGCCTTTAAAACCGATGGGAGGCTGAGTATATGTTTACTGAACCCGTGTGTCTCATTTGTGGAGCTAATGTGGCTGTAATTACAGAATTTAATCTAAGACGGCACTATGAGACAAAACATCAGGGTAACCTGAATGCAATGCAGAAGATACAGAAAGCAGAAGAATTAAATAAGAATCTGACACTTCAGCGGACGTTTTAAAACCGTGCACAATCACAAAGTGATTTCAAGTGAAGCTGCTTTTATGGGAGACACAAATGCACCAGTGCAATTTGCCCCACTTTCCCTGTTGCCAAGTAATGTTAAACCAAGTCGTCACTACGGTGTTCCCAAACACGCACTTTGCTGATAAACTGAGCGCACTGAGTTTGCACGGCGCTTTGGTGACTTTGAAGAACAAAAAAAGTCCGTCTACATGTGGCTCGAACCTTGTGCATGTTTGGTAGCACATATCTGTGTGAGAAGCTCTTCTCAGTGATAAAGACTAACAAAACAGCACACAGGAGTTGCCTCACTGATGAGCACCTGCAATCCATCCTGAGAATCTCCACAACACAGAACCTCACACCAAACAGAAACGAACTTGTTGCCAAAAAAAGATGCCAGGCGTCCAGCTCTAAAATGACATATGAGCAAAGACAACTGAATGATTTGATTTGTTATTGCTGAAAGGAACACATTTTATTTATATTTCCAGGTTTTGTTATGCAGCATGTTCATATTTGAATTTGTATAATTTTGACAGGATATATTTTTATGGAGAGCAAAATCTTTTGGGATATTTAAAATCTAAGTTTATTTTTTATATAAAATTACATAAGAGTAAAGAAATTTGAATGTTTGTTCTTTTAACGTTTACTTTATTTCTAACTTGTATAATTTAGACAGGATATATTTTTATGGAGAGCAAAATATTATAAGTTGTTTAAGGTTTGAGTTGATTTATTCACGAATAATATTCCTGTCTGTTTTACCATTCCTACCAAAGATATTTCTGTCGACTAAATAAAAATTCCTTCTATTTAAAATTTAAATAGAACTTGAACAAATACGATAGTTCATAATATCCACGCAGACTTGCACGTAAGAGCGGGAGTTATGCGTATTGCACTGATACGAAATAGCTGTGTGTGTATATATGTAGATATGTATGTATATGTATATATGCTTATATATGTGTGTGTGTATGTATATATATATATATATATATGTATCTGTGTGTATATATGTCGATATATATATATGTATGTATATATGTGTGTGTGTATATTTATGTGTATAGGTATGTATATATATATGTTTATGTGTGTGTGTGTGTGTAAATATATATATATGACAGCAACACTCATCACTCACAACAGTGACAAAACAATTACATTGACAATCATGTTACGTTATTTTCAAAATGTTTCCTTTTCTTTTTCATTGCTTCTTTAACACACTACTTCTCCGCTGCGAAGCGCGGGTATTTTGCTAGTATATATATATATAGCAAAATACCCACGCTTGGCAGCGGAGAAGTAGTGTGTTAAAGAAGTAATGAAAAAGAAAAGGAAACATTTTAATAATAACGTAACATGATTGACATTGTCATGAGTGTTGCTGTCATATATATGCCTGCCTAAATAAGTCACCCTCGCTTCGCTCTTACTTTTTTACTGTTCATTTAATCATGGCTAGTGGTGGAAAAATTATAAAATGGAAGGAGGATTGCACTGAGTATGGCTTTACCAAAACAATTATTGATGGCGAATCGATTATTCATAAAGCTTGAATTGGTGATCTGTTTTTCTGTGTTAACCTCATATTTTTTCATACTTCTTCTCAAACCAAGGTGGTGCGATGGTAAAATGAATCGGGATGTGCTGATTAATGTAATTGGTGTACCAGGAAATCATGCATTGACAAAAGTTCCCCTTTGCTTGTAATGCAAAGTGTGATTAAATGCATTATTTTTAACGCGTTATGGAGCACATGCATCGAAGCTTCTCAGCTGTGCTTGTGCTAAGAAAAGGAAAGATTTTAAAAGTAACTTTACACGATTGTCAATGTAACCTTTTGTAAGTAGTGCCTGGAGGATTCAGTGTGGAGAAACTCTAGAGACAGCGTGTATTAAGTTGTGGATTTTTCTGTGACTATTTGGTGTCAGTGTGACGATGTTGCTTCGAAAGACGGCGTTAGCCGCGGAGCTCAGCTCAGAGCGAAATGAGGTAAATGGGAGGGGAGATGATGATGTGACTCCTCCACCCGCCTTAACTGTCAATCCCCCACAAACACAGTCTCTCAGAATTTGCATAAGCACACCCCTTCACCTGCAATTTTAACTTAGTTACAAAGTGATCAAAACTCTCGATAATATCCTGCGTCCTCTCATTAAACTTGTATCCCGCATTACCCGTGGGCATGAGAAACGCCAGCGGCAGCCTGTCTATGAACTTAATTTAAAGTTTAGGTTTACACCTTGCTTTCTTTCCGAAGTAGCAGCACTCATGAATATTGTAGTATATGTCACTCGCTCGCTTCTTATTGTTTCGCTGCCTTCTCAATTATATAATGCATGTTTTCTTCAGTGCTTTTTGGACGTCTTCCTGGTTTTCTACGCACTGCGTTGACAGTCAGTTCACGTCATTACATGGGAGGCATGATAATGTCACACGAAACTCTGCCACCCCACGGCTTTCGAGCTCAACTCCTTTACAGTAAATGGAGAAAAATACCTTCCAGTTATGACCATTACACATAGAATTTCGAAATGAAACCTGTCCAACTTTTGTAAGTAAGCTGTAAGGAATGAGCCTGCCAAATTTCAGCCTTCTACCCACACGGGAACTTGGAGAATTAGTGATGAGTCAGTGAGTGAGTCAGTCAGTCAGTGAGTCAGTCAGTCAGTCAGTGATGGCTTTTATCTTTTATTAGTATAGATATATACAGTATATGTAGATATGTATATATATATATATATATGTGAATGTATGTATGTATGTATGTGTATATATATATGTAGATATGTATATATATATGTAGATTTGTATCTATATGTAGATCTGTACAGTATATATATGTAGATATGTATATATATGTATATATGTATATGTATGTATGTGTATATGTATATATCTATATGTGTGTGTGTGTATGTATGTGTGTATATGTATGTGTGTATATGTATGTGTATATAACCAATCCAATCCAATTTTATTTATAAAGCACTTTAAAACAACCAGCACAGGACCAAAGATATGTGTATATATATCTATATTTATATATGTAGATATGTATATATATGTACTGTATATATGTGTATATGTAGATATGTATATATGTATATATATATATGTTTATATGTGTGTGTATATATATATATATATATACACTGTGTGCACAATTATTAGGCAAGTGAGTATTTTGACCATATCATCATTTTTAATGCGTATATTCCAACTCCAAGTTATATTAAGTTGAATGCTTATTGGATTTAAGCACGTCAGGTGATGTGTATTTGTGTAATGAGGGAGGGTGTGGCCTAAGGAGATCAACACCCTATATCAAGGTGTGCAGAATTATTAGGCAGCTAGTTTTCCTCGGGCAAAATGGGCCAAAAAAGAGATTTAACTGACTCTGAAAAGTCAAAAATTGTAAAAAGTCTTTCAGAGGGATGCAGCACTTTTGGAATTGCTAAGATATTGGTGTGTGATTACAGAACCATCAAACATTTTGTTGCAAATAGTCAACAGGGTCGCAAGAAACGTGTTAGGAACAAAAGACGCAAATTAGCTGCCAAAGATTTGAGAAGAATCAAACGTGAAGCTACCAGGAACGCATTATCCTCCAGTACTTTCATATTCCAGAGCTGCAACCTACCTGGAGTGCCCAGAAGTACAAGGTGTTCAGTGCTCAAAGACATGGCCAAGGTAAGGAGGGCTGAAACCCAACCACCACTGAACAAGAAACATAAGTTGAAACGTCAAAACTGGGACAAGAAATATCTAAAGACAGATTTTTTTCAAAGGTTTTATGGACCGATGAGATGAGAGTGACTCTTGATGGACCAGATGGATGGACCTGTGGATCAGTAATGGGCACAGAGCTCCACTCCAACGTGGAGGTGGGGTACTGGTATGAGCTGGTATTTTTAAAGATGAGTTAGTTGGACCTTTTTGCATTGAAGATGAACTCAAAATCAACTCCCAAACCTACTGCCAGTTTTTCGAAGACACTTTCTTCAAACAGTGATACAGGAAGAAGACCATGATTTTTATGCAGGCCAATGCTCCATCACTTGCATCGAAGTTCTCCACTGCGCCAGCCAGTAATGGCCTTAAAGATGAAGGAATAATGACATGGCCCCCCTTCCTCCTCTGACCTAAACCCTATCGAGAACTTGTGGGCACTTCTTAAACGCTAGATTTACGAGGAAGAAAAACAATACACCTCTCTGAAGAGTGTCTGGGAGGCTGTAGTCACTGCTCCACAAAAAGCTGATCGTCAACAGATCAAGAAACTGACAGACTCCATGAATGGAAAGGCTTATGACTGTTATTGGAAAGAAGGGTGGCTATATTGGTCATTGATTGATTGATTTATTTTTTTTGAAATGTCAGAGATGTTTATTTGTAAATTTTGAGGTGTTTGTTTATTATTCTCACTATAACAGATGCAAATAAACAAGTGAGATGGGAAAATTTTCATTTTTCCTTTAGTTGCATAATAAATCTGCACACTAATAGTTGCCTAATAATGGTGCGCACATATGTATTCCCCTGATGATGTTCACACTAACATTTCCGTTGTGAAACATTCAGGTGTTAGGTTTATTAACATTTTGGATTGACTAATAGCACTGTGTTTGTTCCATATTAAAATTAATCCTCAAAAATACAACTTGCCTAATAATTGTGCACACAGTGTATATATATATATATATATATATATATGGCAGCAGCACTCATAATAGTGACAAAACAATTACATTGACAATCATATTACATTATTTTTAAAATGTTTCCTAATTTCATAACTTCTTTAACACACTACTTCTCCGCTGCGAAGCATGGATATTTTGCTAGTAAAGTATAAAGTAGTATCTGCGTAGTATGTATTAAAACTCTTAATATCAGTGCTGCATCACAGAATCTTGAATATGGCACCACAGGATTTCAGGGAGAATGCATACTTATTATGTTTGTTGCAAGTGTAACACTGCCCACACTTGTATTATCAGTATCTTATATCAGCACTTTTGATTAAACTTTATTTAACCCTGGGGGTTTATTTAATTTCAGCCTTTTTAATTGACGCAGTAATTCTCCATTTGTAATCCCAAAATCATTCAGTACTTATTTAGTTTCCCTGTAACTACTGGGAGATTTACAGCTTTTCGCAGATTAAAATTTTAGATTAAAAAATAAGCATTGAAAGCATTTATGTACTTTTTTGTGTATTTAATTTTAATTAATCACTGTAATTACATTTTTTGTCTCAGCAACATAATTTTCATAGCTTCTCATCAATTTCACAAAATCATCATCACTGCCATTAATTCCAAATGTTTCATCAGCAGAATCTAACACAAACAGGGACAAAGAGGTCTTGTTTAAAATTGCACTCTAGATGAAAAATACATTTGTTTCATTTAGGTTTTATTTTCTGCTTATTGTTCTTACAGTTTTTCTCAAATGCTTACATGTATTTTTCCCCAATATCACAAAACCATTAACACAATATTTCATATGCAAAATCTAACACACAGGCTTAAATGAACGTTCATGGCTGTCAAAGCGAGGCTGTCAAGTCTGAATAACACACACTTGTATCACATGTATAACTCTCACAAAGGAACAAATAAAAATAGTGTCAACAATTAAATGTTGTAATCAAGAGATTAAATGAATGCCAAAAAAGCAATACATTTCAATGAAAAAATATGACTTTAAATTAATGTTAAGATTGTTCAATTCTACATAAATTTACTTACTGTAAATAAAGAAAAACATAGTAAACTGCCAAACACAACCTACTGCAAAACAGAAAACACAGAGTTAGATGGTGAGTCTATAATTGCCTCCTCAAAAACACAATACAATAGTAGAAACTACTTTATTCTTGCACAGCGTTCTTCACAAAGTGCAGGCACAGAGCACCATAACAACTCCTAAGGCAGAATGCAAGAATGGATTGTACAACTCATTTTATAGAGGACTATTACATATAAGGATATGCATTTATTCAAATACATCAAAAACAAAGCAGAAACTGATTAAGATAAATAAAAATAATATCTGTTAATCACTTATTTGTAGAACAATGGCCAAATTGTAGAAAAGAAGTCAGGTAGCTGCCTTCCTCTATTGGCCATTCTACAGCCAGTGCCGCTAGCCAGTGCGATGAAAGGACCCTTCTACTTGATGATTCCTGTGCTTCTTTATCTGAGGTGACTTTTTCATAAGCAGACACCTTGGCAGTAGAGCAGTGACACCAAGTAGGACAAAATCCTACTGAGTTTAACAAATAAGTAAAACATTTTCTGAAAGTGTCATTTTCCTTATAAGCTAAGTCAGGTGAAAGGCAGCCAAATTCAGTCATGAACAATGAATATGACTCTGGTGGTCTGTAAACTAGCACTATGGTTTTGCTGGAATCTGTTTTAATATTTAAAATGAATGCCCCAAAGGATAAAGGATGTAAATTTGCCCACATTTTTAGAAGTGGTTTGCATTTTAATTATAATAGTAATAATAGAGGTGGCACAGTGGTGCAGTGGGTAGTGCTGCTACCTTGCAGTTAGGAGACCCAGATTTCCTTCCCAGGTGCTCCACGTGTGGAGTCTGCATGTTCTCCACGTGTCTGCATGTGTTTCCTCCCACAGTCCAAAGACATGCAGGTCAGGTGAATTGGTGGTCCTAAATTGTCCCGTGTGTGTGTGTGCGCGCGTGCCCTGCCTGGGATTTGTTTCCTGCTTTGCGCCCAGTGTTGGCTGGGATTGGCTCCAGCAGACCCCTGTGACCCTGTAGTTGGGATATAGTGGGTTGGATAATCGATGGAAAGTAATAATACTTTTTATTTATATTGTCACAATGAATTTTTTCAAGGTCACCTCCTTGACCAATGTCTCTAGATTTATGAAGGAATGTGTAGCCGTTTGGTGATGCCTCAGCTAAGGGAGTACTGTAGTGTCAGATTTAACTAAGCTAGCTTTCAAGGACGCACATCAGATTTTCTACTTAATATAATTTCATTTACTAAAGCAGTTTTATTTTTAAGCAAGTGACTATTTAATAAGCATCATTTAAGACTACAAAGATGTTTATGAACTGGTGAAATTTTTTTGTTTTAATTTGAATTAAGTTATTACAGGTACACTTGGTGGTCAAAATGATTTTATCTCTTGGTCTAATTATGCACATTCTTTTTTGGTTATCAAGAGATTTAAAGTTTACATCAGACTAAATAAGATTTTGCATGATAGGGATTCTGTGTAACAGCTATAGAATAGTAACAGGTGGGATTGAGTCAAGATCACAAGATTGTGGCCTGCATGGTACTCTGATCAGGGAAACATTCTGTTTTGCTGCCATAGTTTGGGATAGTACAAAAGATCTCCTCCAGTTAGGATGAAAAGCATCTCTCTTGAAAAATTCAGGGCTTTCCCAAAAATCATCCCAGTTGTTCACAAAGGCAATGCTTTTACTTGCATACCAGGGGCCTCATTTATAACGCTGTGCGTAGAATTCACACTAAAACATGGTGTACGGAGAAAAGTGAAAATGTGCTTACGCACAAAAAAATCCAAATGCATATATCGTGTATACGCCATCTTCCACGTTCTTCCACTACATAAATCCCAGTCTGTGTGAAATGTAACGCTTGTGCGCGCGCCTGTCACCACTCCCAGACTCCTCCATGAATTATGCCTCTTTGAATATGCAAATCAATATAAATAGCCCCTTATGTTTTGCGTTCTGTGAAAAGACAAATGGCAAAAGCACAGGGCAAAAAAGAATTTGAATACCAAGTGGAGGCAACGAAAAACATACTATTGGTTTAAGCAGTGATATAATCAAAAGAAGAAAGTTTATCTAGTAACAAAGTGGCAGAGAAATACAAAAGTTCAAGTTCAGAAAGTCACAAAGTGCCGAAAATGAATAAGAAGTGGTCAGATATCAAAGTCGCCATGAAAAGGTGAGTCGTAGCCCACTGTCTGAGTGTCATATGGAAGCGTATTAGGGTACAGAGAAAAGAAAAAAAAATAGGGACACAGTTGTAAAAAATGACCAAATGTCAACTTTAATCTCAAAATTTCCACTTTAATCACGTAGTTTATTTTGTCACTAAAGTAGAACTTCATAAACCATCTTAAAATCGTTTAATGTACTTGTTGCTCAGATCCCATCATAACAAAAGTAGCACATTAAATGCTTCTATGTGTTCTTTTATGTGCTCTATGTGTGTTAATCACTACGTGCTTCTTAAATGGGTTTTCTCTTCTGCTGACAGGACAGAGAATATATTACATTCATAATATTACAGCTGTCTGAACAATTTAAATATTAAGATGTATACTTGATATCATTTTCATAATGATAGGAAGTAAAGCATGTTTTAAACATGGGACATGGTGGAGCAGTATTAGTGATGAGCTGGCACCCTGTCCAAAGATTGTTCCCTTGTCCTGCAAAATGCTTGCTGTGCGACCTTCGATGAAATAATTTAACTTCAGCAGTACTCTCCCTCTCAAACGTACTAACATCCAATTCCTGTCCTTACTTTTCTTTCTCCAAGTAACCAATCGCCACATTATCACCTCTGTAATAGATGCCAAGCCATCTGTAAGCTTAGAACGCAGATTCTTCAAAACATTTATGGAATATTGAAATATCTTCGTAGGACCCCACTGGACTATAGGTCCTAGCATGCCCTGAGGGTTGCTGTGTGGGACTGCCCAGGGAAGGTGCCATCTAGTGCAGAGGAAACCCATGCAGGCAAGGGGAGAACATGCAACTTCATGCAAGGAAAACCTAGGATTGACCTAGACCCAGGGAGGACTCTGGTCTTGTTAGTGCGAGGCAGCAACACTACCACTTTGCCTACGTACCATCCAAGGTTATATGTGAGAAGCCTTTTTTCACTTAAGGTTATGGTTTATACCTTTACCAATCAAGCTTCTAGGAAGTATTTTCTGGAATTAGATAACAAAAGTAGCATTGCAACCAATAAAACAACTTATAAATTACAGACTTAAAAGTGTGGATAAAAAGACAAAAAAAGACTTGTTCAATTTGTCTTGTCACCCTGCTTCTGAAATGAGGCTACCCCAGACTTCAGAGACTTGGCCTGTCCAAACATGCAGAACTCAAATTTAAACAGATAAAAGCAATCACAGATCTTTCTAATACAGTAATGCAGTCCTAGTAGAACAGACTTCTAATAGGGTTAATAGTTACACCACAAATAAAACCCAGAAAAAATCAGCCAAACAAAGTCATATTATATCAGCTAGTTTAAAGTACAAATACAAAGTAATTATTAACTTAACCAAGGTGATAACACCAAGTTGCCAGAGAGAGTGAATGAAAAATACATAGATGCTTTAAATTGTATTACAAATTCTTAAAATATTACAGAGTATATATTAATAATGCATGTTTACCTCTCTTTTCGATGGACTGAAGTAATTTAATTGGGGAATATATTGTGATTTTTTAATGGTCACTGCTGATGTGGGTGTGATGATTCTACTTTATCTACTGACTGGGCTGTCTGAAGATTTAAAAGGTGAATTTCCCACCTACAACACGAGAAACTCATTAAGTGAACTTACTAGTCTGGCTGTCATGTTAGACACACAGTTTGAATAAAGGGAAAGTGAAGGAATGGCTATTTAAGCTGCAATTCCTGGAACATCATTTCAGAGTAGAAAGCCATCACTTCTTTTTGAGATGGGTAAAAATTGGTTTTAAAGAACATCAAAGGCATTTTCTTATAGCATTATGTTTATATTGAAGTGAATTATTACATAGCACATCTTGTTCAAGATTAAAAGAAAACTAAAGTAGTCAACCTTGTTGCAGTGGCTGGGTGGTTGATGTAATAAGATTCTCTTATAAAAGTTCTGTTTGCGGTGCTTGTGAAAGTTATTTCCTTTAACTGTTTTGCAATGATTGATTCAACCTTCATGGGACTGCTGATAATTGTTTTAGCACAGAACTCTAAACTAATGTAAGCAGTCCTGATTTGCCAGTAAAATATAGGTTAAAGATACATTCGTTGAATGAGGGTCTATTTGGCATTGTTGCAAACTGTTTGAAAACAAAAGAAGCAAATTACCTTTTCAGTGACGATCCTTGCCATAAATAATGTTGGATTTCTCTGACTGGTTTATCACAACCTAATTATTAATTAAGTTTAGATCCTAGTTGCTCATTTTCTTCTGTAACAGGTTGGCTGTAACGGTTCATGGGAACAGTTAACATAGGCTAAAATACTAAGTCCCACACCACCCCTTGTGCAAACCTGGGTAAATGTTTTGTGTACAGACAATATACGTACAATTGAAGAGCAGCTGGGGTCTTGCCCAGTGCAAAAATCGTTCTTTTTGAAGTTTGCGCAGTTTTGGGAGAGCTTGAAAAGGTAATAGTGGTTTTTCCATGCAGTTAAATTAACATAGGATTTCAAAGAAGTCCCACTAACTTTAACTTAAAGTTGACTTAGTTTTTCTGCTCCAACCTTGTCTATTTCTAATTGTATAAATCATGTGTGTGACAGTGATATTTACATTTTTTCCCAATAAAAACCTCAGAATTGTGTCCCATGATTTAAGTTTTAAATATGACACTTAGACATTGTCAACAACTACTTGATCAATGTAATATTATTAGTAATTTGATTTTCAACATATCCAATAACTTAACCATATTGGGTCTGTGGAAGTAACCCCCAAGGAAGACAGGAGTAGTTCAATCAAGAGTACATCTAAGTATTTAATCAATTCTGCCAACCATTTCATTTTTGTGCATGTGTCAAGAGGGGCCCCAAAGAAGAAAAACTCATCTTTCCTGTGTCTAACGGACATGTTCCTACAGGAAGTTACCCAAGTTCAGCTCACTTCACCTTATCTTATGACATACGCCTGTATGAATAACCTGCAGTTATAATAAAACAGCTTTTAATCCTTAGTAGCTTGCAAGCAGTTAAATTTTCTTCCACATTTCCCCTATATTTGTTTTTTAAATGTCCGTGGAATAGTTGAAACATTGGGTGTTGTCTATCTGATCTGTATACTCAGGAGATATAAGAAGGAATCGATCTGCCGCAAAATGGGTGATGAGGGAATGAACACAGGGAAGTGCACAACAAAGGAGTAGACAGATAATAAGAAGGATAGTACCTACCGTGATAGCAAACTGAGTCAGTGACACTTTCCAGTCAGCAAATAGCGAATGGAACCAGTCAAAAATTGAGGTGCAGAAGTTACATAATCAGTAAATGCCTTTTGGAGCGACTTTAGCTTGTTTAAGGGCTGCAGTAAAGAATCAATTAGGAGCAGTGTTGTTAGGAATTAAAGTTCAGCAACTGTTGCTGAACACAACACACACAATCCTCACTTTTCAGTTAGTGTCGTGGCGAAAAATTCATCATCAGGAGGCTTTTTACCTAAAAATAAAGGCTATTAGTACTCGGGATAGACAGACAGAGTTTTAAGGCTTTATTGCAATAAATCAACAACACAGACTCAACCCAATTCGGCCGAATGAGATTGAGCCCTGAACATTACAGCAATTGATGTTTTTATAACAATTTCTTATCATTTTGACCTCGTTCGATTAGCTCATTCTGCACCTGGCTTTACTGTCCATTATTCCTCTTGGTGTCTGTTTGGCTTATTTTGATTGGTCTAAGACTGGGTGGATGGCTTCCTCTTACCATCTTTGGGCTTTTCTTATGTCATTTCCTATCTTTTCTGACCTTGCTCGAATGAGCTCTTTTGCCCATTTTCTCTGACTCCCTTCTACTCCTGTCCGGGCCAAACCTTGAGTTCCCATGGGAACCCTTATTATCTCCTTACTTTCCTATCACTAGCCCCCTCGTGGTATTTTTATTATTCTATACTGTTCCCATTTTCTCTAACTGGCCAAGGCTTGAATTCCATATATGGGTTTCCTCTCATCATTTCCTTTCTTAAACCTTCCAAACTTTTTTATAATAGTGACCTGAAGCTTATGCTTTAATTAAAAAGAAATATAGTATGTGCTTTCATTTAATCATTGCTTGGCATGCTTGATTTGTCTTAATTTCTACACTAAAGTTAATTTCTAATATATTCTTCTAATATTTTTGCTAATGCCTGAATTTACTAAGATTTTTTCTTCATGCATTATGTCAGTGTGACCTTGCTTACAGCAAAAGCCTTTTTTTCCCTTTCTGCTGATTCACCAATCCAGCAGGTTTTGCTATGTGCCTTTCAGAGTCATCTTCTCTGTTATCACTTCCTTGGCTTCCTAAGCCTTGAATCACAGGTGTTCTCAAACTCTTTATCTTGTCCAAAGTTGTTTTCGATGTGTCAATTTCTGTTCTTTCCCAGACTAGATATTTTGCTGTAAGCTTAAAAAATGATGCAATATAACTGATTTTTTAGTTAACTATTTGCTTGACCATTCATATTTGTGTAACATTCTAATTTATGCTTAATCTTAATATTTTAGAAGCTTTTAATTACTTTTTATGGCTCTTTATGTTAATTTGCTATTCTCTATGCTAATATAAAAATTTTCCTTCTACATTAGGAGCATTTCTTGTGTGTACTTCCTGACATTAAGATATGCTTGAATGGGCAACCGGGAGAGTTATGTGCATCCTTAAAAATATCAAATGAAAAGTTTTATAAGAAAGGGGTACAACTAGGAGATAGGGTTTAGCAGTGGCACATGCATAACAAGACTCTGTTCTTAATTGTGTAACAGTAACCTTCAACCACTTATACTATAGATTATCCTCTAGGAAAGAGGGAATAATCCATTGGGAGAAAGTCCAAAAAATAGTAACAGCTTGATAATTCAGTCCACTTTTTACAGTGGGAGATGTGCATTCAAGAAGGGAGTCCTTCATCCTTCACGGCATATGGCGTGCTAAGCAAAATGTGGAATGGTCCTCTCCACCTAGAGTGGTGCCAGTGTTTTCACCGTGTGTCTCTATTGAGAACACAAGACTCAATTGGTATAGAAATTTACGTTTCAGGTAATGAGGTAGTTCACCACTTTTCCCTTACTTGCTCATGCACTGTCTGTAAGGCACTACGCAGACCTGAAAGAAAAGATACAAGATCATTGTCAACCATGTGGAGAGTAATTCAACATTGCAGAAAGCACATTAGCATGGGGCAGCCAGTAAGAATCTCAAATGGTGAGAGTCCTATCTGGTGATGAGTCCTTCCCTGCAGACCAGTCAGAGCCAAAGGTAATGCATCAGGCCAAGATAGGCCTATTTGTTCAAAGATTTTTGCCAATTTTAATTTTAAGGTGGAATTTACATGCTCCACCATCCATCCACCCTATAAATAGTACTTGCAGTAGTGGCGGACATCAATCTACGGCCATTGAGACAGCTCTTGTAACAGAGTATTTACTTGCAATTTATGTGGCAAACCCCAACTTGGGTTGAATTCTTTAAATAGTACTTTGGCAACTGACTTGGCATCTGCGTGCCAGCATGGGAAAGCCTCCACTGAGCGAGAGAAAACATTGTTGATTACCAAGCAATATTTATACCCATGAGACGGGGTTAGTAAAAAAATCCATCTGCAGATGTTGAAAGGGCCCTCCGGCATTGGTGTTACAGCCGGACTTACCTGCAATCTTTTTCCTACATTAAATCTTTGGCATAGTACACACTTTTTACAGAACTGATCAGTAAAGTTGGAAAACCCCAGGTCGTGACAAGATTGCTGCACGTGTACCATTATTGTGTCTCTGGAAGCATGGTCCAGACCATGCGCAGCCTTTGCAATACCTGGAAAGGAAGCTTTTGGGAGAAAAGGATTTTTAGTTAATGGATGGATCCAAATTATTTTCAGGTATTTTTCTGCACCCTCTTTCTGCCATATCTTTTCTTTTCTTTCTGTTGTCTACAGTTTGTAGAGATAAAACTGATTCCTCAGGTGACTCTTGTTCCTCCTCCTGTTGCAGGAATAAAGAGGTTAGTGGTGAAGCAGGATCCTGGGAGGCTTTCTTTGCCTACATTTGAGCTTGACATTTCACTACTGCATTCGCTGCTGGTAGCTGTATGACATTTACGGCATTCAACCAGCGCATGATGCTGAATCGGTTTTCCAGTACTAGTTTTATAACCCCTTAGTTGCCACAATGAGCCATGGTAGTGGCAGACCCCGAAAGCATACAGAGAATTGATGTAAACTTGTTTGTCTTCGAATAGCTGGTAGGCATGTATGAGGGCATGCAATTCAGCAGCCTGTGACGATAGATTTGACTTTAGTCTGCCTGCTTCCAGCAGGTGCATATCCTGGTAAATTGCATAGCTAGTGGACTGGCTCCATCGTCCAATCTTAAGAAACACCCATCTTCAAACACTGTTGCTCATTCTTCTAGTGGGGTCTCTTTTAAATCATCCCTAGGTTTGGTGACTGCTAGTATTTTTTGTTCACAATTATGTGGCTCTCTGTCTATTTCCATTGGCAGGAGAGTTGCAGAGTTCAATGCATATTACATCTTTCAAGCATAACGTTAGCAAGAGAAAGCAACACATTTTGATAATGAGTTTTCTGAGCAGCTGTCAAATGAGATGTTCTTGCCTGTACTAAGATGGAATGTACAGCATGTGGTACCTTAACAGTTAATGGACTCATGAAAACAACATCTGAGCATGCTAATACGGCTTCTGTTGTTGCAGCAGCTGCTTTCAAAGAGGTTGGAAGTGCAACAGCCACTGGATTCAGTTTCTTAGAATAGTATGTGACCAAGTTAGTACTGCAGTCATATAACCCAATTTCTCGTCCACGATCAGAGTGAAAGGATGACAGTAGTCCGAAAGTCCTATTGCAGCTGCAGACATCAGATTTTTTTAATATCAGTTAAAACCTTCTTGGCCTTCTCCGTTTATGCAATTTTATCAGTTAAAACCAGATTAAGAGAATTTGCGAAATCTTGGAATGGCTGTGCTTTTTCAGCAAAATTTTGGACCCATTGCCGGCAATATCCTAACATTCCAAGGACAGACAACTAGCCACCTTGTATTAGGATGAGGTAAAATTTTAATTGCCTCGATCCTACCATTAGACAGTGCACATTCCCCTGCAGTCAAATCATGACTCAGGCATTTCATTTTTCTTGTAACCAGTTGCAACTTTTTCTGGGACACCTTGTGCCTGTTTTCCACTAGGAAGACCAACAAAGCCTTTGTGTTGTCACGCACGAGTGTTTGGAGAACAGCGGATCAACCCGGTTTGCTTCGAAACACGTCCCGCGAGGGGTCGACGGTGGTGTACTAACCTGTCTTTCCTTCCTTCC
The DNA here is from genome assembly GCF_016835505.1 of Polypterus senegalus. Lineage (NCBI taxonomy): Eukaryota > Metazoa > Chordata > Cladistia > Polypteriformes > Polypteridae > Polypterus > Polypterus senegalus. Next base: position 67,996,182 of record NC_053169.1, on the reverse strand, counting down.
TTAGAAAGACCGAAACGCCGCAGCCATAAACAACGCCCGGACGGCAATAGGAAGCACACACTTCTGGGTCTATTCTATCGCTCTGTTGACCCTTGATGACGTCACACTCCCAGAATCCATCACGACTATCCCAGCATTCCTCACATCAATGTCCAGTCCGCCTCCATAAAATGTCCATCTTTTCTCCCTTCAGTGTTTTTGAGTTTTTGTATAAAACGCTTGACGAACCTTTTTGTTGCAGTATACGGGGCTAAAAAGCCCAAACCTTGATCGATATTTGTGTCTTTATTACAGTGTCGATATTTGTGTCTTTATTACAGTGTCTTCTTTGCATTATAGAAGACTGCATACTGCACCAGGACACTACCCCCCTTTGGTCAATAACCTTCAAAATTTTTTTTGGTAATGCTTGTCCATATATATATATATATATATATATATATATACACACACACACACACACACACATACACACGCAGGAATGCAAGAATGAGATTAATAACAGAAAACCACATAGCAGTGGATGGGCCTGTAGACAGAGTAGTGGAAGGATTCGAGACTATAGGAGCCCTAGGGTCTATAGCAGCATTGACTCTGCGGAGGTCCTGAACTAATTGCCACAAGCCATCTGCTTTTCTAACTGGAAGAATAGAACATTTCACAGAATAGCACCCCTCTTAACTAAGTCAGCATGAACAATGATAATACTGGCTTCGGCCTCAGGCGAAAAAGGATACTGTGCACAATGTAAACGGAAGGATAAATTTGGGAAAATGACCAATGGTTCATCATGAGCTGTTTGGCCAAAATTATTTTTCCCTTGTGCCCAGACAGATGAGGGGAGCGAGTCTAACCAAAAGATTTGAAGGGTAAACAGCATGGGCGTAGATGGAGAGGTGGAAGGTGAATGACAGAGCGATTGGGTTACAGGTGCAACTAGTCCTACTGCAATTTTCTAAACAGATCTATCTGGGTTGGGCCAAATATTAGGTCCCACATACTCCCAATCCTCCCCTTCCTGACATGCTAATACCCATTGTCTCACATCATGCCACTGAAAGTGAGCAGATTTAGCAATAGAAATATATGGGATGGAACCACTCCAGAAGAAAGGCAGTTGTTGTGACAAAAGGGAGACTGCTGCTCCAGCCAGTCCTGCTGAGATATAACAGTTCATTAGGCAAATAGTCTCTTTTTCTGACAGCAGCAGCTAAAAAGTCAGAGAGACAGACTTCACCATAATGCAGTCCAAAAAATCATGCAATACAGTGAAAAGATTTTGAATACTTTAATCCAAGAGCAACCTGGGACAGCAGGGATTCTTTCTGTTTTGAGGAAAACATGAACAACCAAGGCAGCATAGGAGCATGCAATGGTGGTGGTCAGTGCAAGGGTGGTGTGTTGTTCTGATGTGACCTTCACTCCCTTTTTCGTAACTGAGATACAAAGGTGCAGGCAGGCCAGCAAGTCTCATCCTGAAAAGTGCACTGGCCATAGAGGGCTGAGTAAAATTCGATGGTTTAACGAAACGCCTGAAAACGTGGCTTGAATGGGAACAGGTGAAGAGAGAGCACAAAGATGGTGTTCTGATTCTGACACTGACTCCCCACCTTTCTGTTTAGCGTGTGTTTTTTGGGACTAGTCAGTACTCTTCTTATATTTTGTTTTTATTTGTGCTTCTAACTGAGTTCACCGAACATTGAACTGGCCACTGTCAGCCCCCTGTCGTCTCAGAGTCTCATTCCATTGCCATCTCATGTCATTTCAGCTAGGAATTAGCTTCCGTCTAAGGATCCGAGTCCATTCTGTGGCATTTGGCTTATACATGTCATCTAGGTGTTTCACTGCAGTCACGAACTTCTGTTCCTGCACCACCTTTTTTAATTCTTGCAAGTCCCAGTTTCTATGCACCATCAAGGTTTTAATCTGAGTCAGGCTGTTGTGCATTATATCACGATTTGGGTACTTGTATCAATGGAGCTTGAAATTCTGTCCTTTCATATTCATGTTTGACTGTGGGGGTTAGAATCGGGGCTTGTGAAGTGTCCCTTTCCCCAGGCCATGTCTTTTTGCCACAGTACTTGCTTGCACCGATCGTAACTAGGGTCAGTGGTGATCTGTACCCTCTCCCTTGTCTTCGTTCCTCTCTGGCTGAAACTCTTCATCACAGAAATCATCGGGATCATCTTCCTGTCCCTCATTAATTCTTCCAGCTGCCCAAAGGGGTGGTGATAGACTATTGTCCTCAAAGGGAGGGGGAGCATGTGCGTTCAGTAAATCAGGGTACAATCTATTCCTCTTTTTTATTTATTATTTTTATCTACATGTTCTTCCTACTTTTGTCCTGATGTTTGGGATAGTTCACAGCTTTTCTTTTTCTGCCATGAGTTTCATTTGGCTTTGTAGTCCTTCATAGCGTTTCTGCATCACTTTCAGGGCTCTATCTTTAATCATCAATTCTTTTCTATCAAACAATTCCATTCTATATGGCCCTCGACTACAGCACCCTTATGTATTTCTACATAAAATCTTCGTAACATTCTATATTTCACTCATATTACCAAAGCCTTCTACTGGCCACCTGCTGTTCGCTCTGTTTATTCCACCATTTACATTCTTTTTTAAAATCTAACCCTGTTTTCTATTCTATGTAGCATCTTGGGGAGCCACCTTTCTTTCACTTTGGTACATTTTATGAAAAAAATCCTCTATACAGAGGTTCCTCATTTACACCCTATTTTTTCGATTTCTTTCTTAATACATTCCCCATCATGACCTCCCCAATGTTGCTTCACTCCCAATCCCTTCTTCTCCCCGGATCGCTGTCTGTTGTTTCCTTCTTTAGCGGACTCGGTCAAGCTGGTTACCGCTTATGGTTTCCACAACAGACTTAACCCGTTGAGTCAGGAATATAACCAGACTATCAGAGTCAAGAATCTTGCCCTCCCATGTAACAGTGCTTTCCCCGACCATGAGGTGCTTACCACCTATATGTTCTTCCCACTCCCCCCTTTTTTACTTTATTCCGAGCCTCTAAAAAGACTCTGTCTCATTCCAGGGAGCATACTAACTCAGCATTCCCAGCACCTCACTAATCATTTCACACTTCACACTGCTTAGTATCCTTATACTTTAGCGATTCCCCAACCAGGAGGTACTTTCCCTTTTTACTAAACTTCCACCTCTCCCTTCTAATTACTAGTCTACTTAAGACTCCGTCTCATTCCAAGAGGCGCTCTTATCGTTATGTCGCCAGTACCTCTACCGAACGGTAAAGCAGTTGTACTCACTAGTCACCAATCTTGTTCCTGTCTCCAATTGAGAACTGAGGCCCATGGTTCCCAGCCCGGGGAAGAATCAGTCCTAACTTTTTCCGGAGCTAGCCTCACCAGTTCTAACTATCTCGCTGGTCCTCTGTGGATCCATCAGTCGGACTTGAGCCCGGAGCCTGCAGCCGCCAACTGTCCCTGTTCGGGCACCAAATAAACTGTGGAAGTAACCCCTGAGGAAGACAGGAATAGTTCAATCAATCAGTCTTTATTTAGTCACAGTTGAGTATGTGGATTCATACTTTACAAAGCAGAAGAGCCAAGTTTTCTGGTTTCATTCGGCTTTAATATTCATTTTCCTCCCTCTCCCTTACTTATGAAACAGCATTTAAGTATTTAATCAATTCGGCCAACCATTTCTTTTTTGTGTATGTATCAAGACAGACCCCAAAGAAGGAAAGGTCATCTTTCCTTTGTCTAACGGACGTGTTCCTACAGGAAGTTTCCCAAGTTCAACTTACTTCACCTTATCTTATGACAGACGCCTGTATGAATAAACTGCCGTTATAATTAAACAGCTTTTAATTCTTAGTAGCTTGCAAGCAGTTAATTTTTTTTTCACAGCTCACAAAAATACACCTAGTCCTGTATTTTGTCTGTGATCAGACAATTTAATAGTATCACTGGTATTGACAGCACAATTATTTACTTCAAAAAAACTTCAAACATTACTTGTTTATGTTGCTAATAATGTGTATAACAATGACTAGAGATAGTCGTTATACAACGACCATGTTTGCATCCACAAAGTTGCCCTCATTTCTATACAGCTGTTGTCTATACTAGGTTCCCACCTTTGCATTCTATGACAGGTAATAGACATGCTGGCTATAGATGTCAATCCATACTTCAGAAGACATCATCACTGATGTCATTAATGTAAGTCACTAGCCCTTTTAAGGGCTACTTTTGAATTGTGAGGGTTGTACCCAAACTTCGTTACTGATATTAAAATTTTAAATTCTGATATTGAAATTCTACTTTGTACTTCTCAAATTTTTATTTTTCTACAGTATTGAGGATTTGTTCTGTTCTGTGTGTTGTACTGTATTGTATTGACGCCCTACTTTTTGACACCCACTGCACGCCGAAACCTACCTGGAAAGGGCTCTCTCTTTGAACTGCCTTTCCCAAGGTTTCTTCCATTTTTTCCCTACAATGGGTTTTTTTTTTGGGAGTTTTTTCTGGTCTTCTTAGAGGGTCAAGGCTGGGGAGCTGTCAGGAGGCAGGGTTTGTTAAAGCCCATTGCGGCACTTCTTGTGTGATTTTGGGCTATACAAAAAATAAATTGTATTGTATATCCAGTAAACCAAACATGGGGTGGGCGAGCAAAGCGAGCAGGGGGCAAAGCCCCCTAGTTTTTAAATGTTCTGCAGGGTCTAAAATTGGTTCCTGAATATCTTCAACAGTGAGTGCTATGCTGGGGACATCACACTGTCATATTTGTACAGCCAATCATTTCAATACTAGTTTTGGTAGCCTTCTATGAACAGTGATATAACGGAATATGTTTGGTATATGAAGTTTTTAATAGCTAAATTTTTATCTAGAAACCTAAATTATCTATTGCAACTGTCTTTCCTCCAGCATTTACCATGAGAGAAAATCTCCTTGGATTTTATTATAATACTAGCAAAATACCCGCGCTTCGCAGCGGAGAAGTAGTGTGTTAAAGAAGCAATGAAAAAGAAAAGGAAACATTTTGAAAATAACGTAACATGATTGTCAATGTAATTGTTTTGTCACTGTTGTGAGTGATGAGTGTTGTTGTCATATATATATATATATATATATATATATATATATATATATATATATTTACACACACACACATAAACATATATATATATACATATCTATACATATACACATATATGGTGAATGGTAAAATGGTAAAAACAGACAGGAATATTATTCGTGAATAAATCAACTCAAACCTTAAACAACTTATAATATTTTGCTCTCCATAAAAATATATCCTGTCTAAATTATACAAGTTAGAAATAAAGTAAACGTTAAAAGAACAAACATTCAAATTTCTTTACTCTTATGTAATTTTATATAAAAATAAACTTAGATTTTAAATATCCCAAAAGATTTTGCTCTCCATAAAAATATATCCTGTCAAAATTATACAAATTCAAATATGAACATGCTGCATAACAAAACCTGGAAATATAAATAAAATGTGTTCCTTTCAGCAATAACAAATCAAATCATTCAGTTGTCTTTGCTCATATGTCATTTTAGAGCTGGACGCCTGGCATCTTTTTTGGCCACAGGTTCGTTTCTGTTTGTGTGAGGTTCTGTGTTGTAGAGATTCTCAGGATGGATTGCAGGTGCTCATCAGTGAGGCGACTCCTGTGTGCTGTTTTGTTAGTCTTTATCACTGAGAAGAGCTTCTCACACAGATATGTGCTACCAAACATGCACAAGGTTCGAGCCGCATGTAGACGGACTTTTTTTGTTCTTCAAAGTCACCAAAGCGCCGTGCAAACTCAGTGCGCAGTGCGCTCAGTTTATCAGCAAAGTGCGTATTTGGGAACACCGTAGTGACGACTTGGTTTAACATTACTTGGCAACAGGGAAAGTGGGGCAAGGTGCAAGGTGCATTTGTGTCTCCCATAAAAGCAGCTTCACTTGAAATCACTTTGTGATTGTGCACGGGTTAAAACGTCCGCTGAAGTGTCAGATTCTTATTTAATTATGCTGCTTTCTGTATCTTCTGCATTGCATTCAGGTTACCCTGATGTTTTGTCTCATAGTGCCGTCTTAGATTAAATTCTGTAATTACAGCCACATTAGCTCCACAAATGAGACACACGGGTTCAGTAAACATATACTCAGCCTCCCATCGGTTTTTAAAGGCTCTATTTTCAGAATCAACTTTTCTCTTCAGCATCGTGTGAGCTAGCTTCGCAATAACTTGCAGCATCATAAGACTTGATTAGACTTGATTAACGCGGTAAGTGTTCAGCAAGGCAGCTGAAGCGCTGCATTATGGGATCTGTAGTTTATTGTGTTACCAGCACTTCATATACCCGGGCTTTAATAACAATAATACAGTATATAAAATGATCTGCGGGCCGGATATAATTACACGCCGGGCCGGATGTGGCCTGCTGCCCTTGAGTTTGACACATATGGACTAAATAGAACTTGAAAAGATATATTTTTCAAATGTGATCGCAATTCAGATAGAGTTGACGCAAGCACTACAGCCTGCATGCCTCAATAAGTCATCCTCCCTCGCTCTTACTTTTTACCGCTCATCTAATGAATACACTGAGTATGGCTTTACCAAAACAATCATTGATGGCGAATAAAGTATCCATTATTTGAGTATGTAGATCGGGATATATATATATACATATATATATACCCGCGTATCGCAGCGAGAAGTAGTGTGTTAAAAAAGCTAGAAAAAGAAAAGGGAACATTTTAAAAATAACGTAACATGACTGTCAATATACAGTATTTGTTTTGTGAGTGTTACTGAGTGTTGCTGTCATCAAGGATTTGATTATCATTATTTCTTTCAATCAGGTTCGTATTTGTAGGATGTGTTGTGTTCAAGTTACATTCCGTGTTTGTCAATCGTTGTAAAGATGACAGGTTTCATTCATCTTACTGCATCAATAAACAGCTCGTCTTCTTCTTTATCTGAGACCTGACACACTGCATGCACGGGTTTTTTACACTGTCTTCCTTTAGCGGGACATTGACTTTTCCAACGTGTGCTTTGTTTCCGCAGTAGTTGGATTTATGAATATGCTTATATGTATCAGACGCTTCATATTTTTGCTGCCTTTTCAATTGTGTAATTCGGTTTTGTTCAGCTCTTTGGAACTGTTGCTTTTATCTGTGCACTGCGCAGTTCACGTGAGCCACTCGGTGTACATGCATCGAAGGTTCCCAGCTGTGCTGGTGCCATCTCGTGCTATGTCCATGGCTGTATTTAATGTTACCTTAGTCCTGGCACTTAAAACTTTCTCTCGCAGTTTCGCTGAGTTTGTGTCAAACACCACCCTGACCATCTCATCTTCCTCTCCATAAGCACAGTCCTTCACCCGTGAATATTTACCTGTGGCAGTTTGCTATTGGATTGCCGCTGACGGACTGCCTTATATGGGCAGGCACTAAATTACAAACGCCAGCGGCAGCCTGTCTATGAACTTAATTTAAAGTGTAGGTTTACATCGTGCTTTGTTTCCGAAGTAGCAGAACTCATGAATATAGTTGTATATGTCACTCGCTCGCTTCTTATTGTTTTGCTGCCTTCTCAATTATATAATGCATGTTTTCTTGAGCGCTTTTTTGAGGTCTTCCTGGTTTTCTATGTACTGCGTGATTACGTGGGAGGCGTGATGATGTCACACGAAACTCCGCCCCCACGGCGTTGAAGCTCATCTCCATTACAGTAAATGGAGAAAAACTGCTTCCAGTTATGACCATTACGCGTAGAATTTCGATATAAAACCTGCCCAACTTTTGTAAGGAAGCTGTAAGGAATGAACCTGCCAAATTTCAGCCTTCCACCCACACGGGAAGTTGGAGAATTAGTGATGAGTCAGTGAGTGAGTGAGTGAGTCAGTCAGTGAGTGAGTGAGTGAGTGAGGGCTTTGCCTTTTATTAGTATAGATAAGTTCACCCTCCTCTCATGGATGTACAAGTACAGTATTTTTAATAATGGGTGTACAGGTTTTCTAAAGCACCAAATTTTATTCTTTTACAGGCAAGAATTTGACAATTGTTTTTATTGAAGTGTACTTTTGTCCACACGGGTTTCAGCTGTAGGTTCTAACATGTTTCCCTTTTTGGAAATATTTTCTGCCAATATGGGCATTAAATTGAATCTTACTTCAGGTTATCACAGTAACAGCCAGACTAAGAATATTAAATAAGATGTATTATTAATGACTTTGATTCCATCTGATTGGATATTTTACTCTTTACTGAAATTTCAAGAAATATATTAAAAACCTTCTACTATCAATTCCTCTTTGGAATGCCACTATTGGTGTAAACCTCCATTGCTGAAGTTTGTGTTTAAAACATTCTCATTTCCAATTCTATTGGACTACCTCTTGCATTTATATAATACTTGTACACAAGCATCTGAGAATCTACTGACAACCTAAATCTCTACAAAAGCTTTCACTGACTAAAAGAAATTGTACAGAAAGCATGTTTCTTCATGCAAGACATCCATTTGTTGTATCCAACCAACTATACCTTAGTAAAACACATTGGTCTGGTTACTTACAAGCTAGCTTCTCCCAACACATTTTAAATTCATTACATTTTCATTTAAAACAACTGCATACTAGTAACTTTTCAGCTTCCTGTTTGTTTTTCTCTATTTTTTGAGTAATATACAGTATATTTCTTAAGGTGGTTTTTAAATAACAGTTCTTTGCATCACAATTTTGTCTTAACCATAATAACCTAGGTGCTATGTTTTTATTTTTGTTAATGGCAGCCATATTGTTGTCGGATACCAATGTTGTTATATCTTAGGTAACTGTGTTCCTTCATTATGAATACAATCCATCCATCCATCCATCTTCCTCCGCTTATCCGAGGTTGGGTCGCGGGGGCAGCAGCTTGAGCAGAGAGGCCTAGACTTCCCTCTCCCCGGCCACTTCTTCTAGCTCTTCTGGGAGAATCCCGAGGCGTTCCCAGGCCAGCCGGGAGACATAGTCCCTCCAGCGTGTCCTGGATCTTCCCCGGGGCCTCCTCCTGGTTGGATGTGCCCAGAATACCTCACCAGGGAGGCGTCCAGAAGGCATCCTGATCAGATGCCTGAGCCACCTCATCTGACTCCTCTCATCTGAGACCCTCCCGGATGACTGAGCTTCTCACCCTATCTTTAAGGGAAAGCCCAGACACCCTGCAGAGGAAACTCATTTCAGCCACTTGTATTCGCAATCTCGTTCTTTCGGTCACTACCCATAGCTCATGACCATAGGTGAGGGTAGGAACGTAAATCAACTGGTAAATTGAGAGCTTTGCCTTATGGCTCAGCTCGTTTTTCACCACAACAGACCGATGCATTGCCCGCATCACTGCAGACACCGCACCGATCCGCCTGTCGATCTCACGCTCCATTCTACCGTCACTTGTGAACAAAACCCTGAGATATTTGAACTCCTCCACTTGGGGCAGGATCTCGCCTCCAACCCTGAGAGGGCACTCCACCCTTTTCCGGCTGAGGGCCATGGTCTCGGATTTGGAGGTGCTGATTCCAATCCCAGCCGCTTCACACTCAGCTGCGAACCAATTCAGAGAGAGCTGAAGATCACGGCCTGTTGAAGGAAAAAAGCAGTGACCCAATCCTGAGTCCACCAAACCGGACCTCCTCAACACCCTGGCTTGCGCCTAGAAATTCTGTCCATAAAAGTTATGAACAGAATCAGTGACAAAGGGCAGCCCTGGCGGAGTCCACGTCTCACTGGAAATGGGTTCGACTTACTGCCGACAATGCGGACCAAGCTCTGACACCGGTTGCACAGGGACCGAACAGCCAGGAGGTCCGGTACCCCATACTCCCGAAGCACCCCCTACAGGATTCCCCGAGGCACACGGTCGAACGCCTTTTCTAAGTCCACAAAACACATGTAGACTGGTTTGGCAAACTCCCATGCACCCTCCAGGGCTCTGCTAAGGGTGTAGAGCTGGTGCACTGTTCCGCGACCAGGACAAAAACCACACTGTTCCTCCTGAATCCGAGGTTCGACTATCCGATGGACCCTACTCTCCAGAACCCCCAAATAGACTTTTCCAGGGAAGCTGAGGAGTGTGATCCCTCTGTAGTTGGAACACACCCTCTAGTCCCCCTTCTTAAAGAGGGGACCACCACCCCGGTCTGCCAATCCAGAGGAACTGTCCCCAATGTCCATGTGATGTTGCAGAGATGTGTCAACCAAGACAGTCCTACAACATCCAAAGCCTTGAGGAACTCTGGGCGTATCTCATCCACCCCCGGGGCCCTGCCACCAAGGAATGTTTTGACCACCTCAGTGACCTCAGTCCCAGAGATGGGAGAGCCCACCTCCGAGTCCCCAGGCTCTGCTTCCTCATTGGAAGACATGTAAGTGGGATTGAGGAGGTCTTCGAAGTACTCCCCCCACCGACCCACAACGTCCCGAATCGAGGTCAGCAGTGCACCATCCCCACCATATACGGTGTTGACACTTGACACTGCACTGTTTCCCCCTCCTGAGACACCGGACAGTGGACCAGAATCTCCTTGAAGCCGTCTGAAAGTCGTTCACCATGGACACCCCAAACTCCTTCCATGCCCGAGTTTTTGCCTCAGCAACCACTGATGCCGCATTCTGCTTGGCCTGTCAGTACCTATTAGCTGCCTCCAGAGTCCCACAGGACAAAAAGGTCCGGTAGGACTCCTTCTTCAGCTTGACGGCATCCCTTACCGCCAGTGTCCACCAACGGCTTTAGGGATTGCCACCACGACAGGCACCGACCACCTTGCGGCCACAGCTCTGGTCAGCCGCCTCAACAATAGAGGCACGGAACAAGGAAGGATTATCAACAGAAGAAATGAGTACACAGGCAATCCTAGCACCGAGAAACAATGAAGTAAAATACATTAACCCAAAAATTGTTGATTGGTAACATGGCAAATTGGTTAAATGCATATCAATAGACTATGGTGAAACAGTTGGTGCTGATGGTGCGGAAGCTGAAAACATCAATATACAATATCCCGTAGAATATCTACAACCGTTAACACTGTCCGGTCTTCCACCAGCTGAATTACTGTTGAAAGAAGGATGTATCGTAATGTTATTGTGCAACTTATGTATGAGTGATGGGCTATGCAATAGGACAAGATTAGTTGTATTCAAAATTGGTTGAACAATTCTGACATGTAAAATTTTAACAGGCGACAAGAAAGGTAATGTAGTACATCTTCCGCATATAACATTAGAAACCAAAGGAGATCTTGATATGCCATTCGTATTAAAACATTTACAGTTTCCCGTTAGAATAGCTTTTGCTATCACAATTAACAAATCACAGGGACAAACATTTGAAAAAGTCAGTTTATTTAGTAGAGAGAAAGAAACTATGTTCACTCACGGGTAGTTATACGTTGCGTTGTCACGATGTAACACCAAACACGGAATCAAAATTCAATGCAATATTTACAAAAAGTTAATTCCATATATTGCTTTTACTGAAGTTTTACAGTAAAAGTTTAAGTTTAAAAAGTATTTACGTGTTAATTTCAAAGCCAAACAGAACAAAAACGTACAACGCAACAAATACCTCTAATGCAACATGAAACATAATTTTCTTTCAATTTATTACGTTTTACTATTTTTTACTATGGTTAATTACTCGCTGTAATGTAAAATAGTTAGGTCTATCATGCATATGTAACAATTCCAAAGTAAATAAGTAAATCTGTTTAAATTGTGCATCCGCTTCCCTATATGTGAGCGGCACAGCCACGAAGTGGCTAGCGCATAGCGCCCTAGTGGGGGTTGGTGAGTGAAGCGAGCAGGGGGCAGAGCCTCCTCTTATTTTAAAAATGTTCTCTGTCTTATATATTTTTAACATGCTGTCTACAGCAACAATAGTTAGTAAAAAGTGGTAAAAATAAAAACTGCACTTCATGTTTAAAGTTTCCTGCAGACTGGTTAAATATTTGTGGACATTATCTGTAGACAGATCCAAAGATTGATTAGTCAATATCTTAATGATCACACTCATCCACTACATTATAAGTTGTTCAGCAATTTAACATGTGATAGAATTCTACAATACAGAATAAAGAAAAAAACAAAAAATACAAAAAATGGAATGTTATTTGCACCTACAGCAAAAGGCTCTTTAGTAGCGAGCAGTGACAGAAGAAGAAGTGTAACTCATTGTTTTTAAGTGAGTATTTGCCCTTTTCAGCTTACTGTGACTTTTTTTTCTGCCATGTTTTTTGTTTTTCAGATTGTCATTTTATGATTGAGTGAATTTCGGGTTGAATAATGGATGGTTGGAATTTCCTATTCATAAAAAATACATTTCACCTTGACATGTTTTTCTGGACAGAATGTAGTTCATTAAGATATACAGTTGTGTTTGGAAATTTAAAAAAATGCCTGTAACAATTTGTTTTGAAGCATATAAAAGCAATCATGAAAAGCAAAGTAACAGGGTTTGAAATCTTAAGTTCAGCCTACTGTTAAATCTAAAACTGAAAAAGAGATCATTTGAAGTCCATCCATCCATCCATTTTCTAACCCGCTGAATCCGAATACAGGGTCACGGGGGTCTGCTGGAGCCAATCCCAGCCAACACAGGGCACAAGGCAGGAACCAATCCTGGGCAGGGTGCCAACCCACCGCAGTCATTTGAAGTGGTATTGGATAAGTCATTAATGTATTCATTATTTAAAAGGCTGATTGTAATATTTAATATTTATGATTGTTTTATAGTGATCCAAAGCATACATTTTCAACTCCTTGTATTGACATGTTAACACGACGATCTAAAATTGACCCACTTAATGAGATGCCACTGGAGATACATTGGAAGAACCCGGAATTTGAACTGGAAAGACAAATGTCTGCTGCATCTGTTTTCTGCTCCTACAGTTATAGAGGTACAATTGTTTATATTACTAGATACTTTTTTGGGCATTTCAGTCATTAAGAACAGACAGTAATGCTCACATTGATTGATGTTCATAATGTGAAATGGTTTCTGCATGAACTTTATGTTAATGCTTACACTTAACTTACCATGAATACAGTAGAGTATTTCATTGCTGAATTCTGCAAGGATGTGTAGGTTACTACCTGATTTGCACCGTGCATGCAGACTTTTTATAGCCTTCCAATAATATGTTAAAACAGAAACTGTTTTTAAGAAGAAATCTTACATTTTGTCTTCTGCTATTGAGATGACTGTGTTCTATTCCAGTGTTGCAATTAATGCATTCCTCAAGCAATTTGTTAAGGTTATTTATTGACAACAGATGTACAATACAAAGAAATATATATGTACAGAGAACTGTGAAATTCTTACTTACATGTCTAATCATGATGCAGCATTCTTTTATTTGCATTTCCTTTTGTCTCTCAGTGCAAAGATAATATAATTTGATTGGTCTATTCACCCATACTGATAAAGTTCCTTAAACATAAGTTTGATATTTAAGCTTTAAGGGGGAAAAGATGCACATAAAAAAAGATTGCATTTTGTTTGTCATGTCAAATAAAGTAAATTGTTTGTAATATGACTTTACAATATGCACGAAGTCTTATATTAACATATTTAAAACTTGTAAATTATGAAAAAATGCTCAAAAACTATTAACAATATTTAAATTACTGAAAATGTTGTTTTAAGGTTGTATTTGCATTTTAATATGTGCCAGAATTAGTATTTTCTAATTTTAACAAGTTAGAAAATGTTTGCATAACCTAACATTGGTTCAGGTGAGATTTAGCTAACTGATTTGAAATTTGAAGCATTTTGTGTCTATATATATAAAATGTCTGGCATCTTTCCTGGGGATAATGTCATCTGGCATCCACAAGAGGGCTGGAATTTCCAATAAACAAAGGAAACAAGATACACAAAGAAAGAGGGCAGTAAAGGCTAGCATATAAGATGAACAGATGGTCCTAAATGCACAATATGATCAAGACAGATAGATTTACCATTGTACTATTGTTTCTGATTTACTAAACAAGTATTTGACTGTGCTAGTTATTTACAGTATAAGCACCAGGCATGCGTGTACTGCCATTTCAGTTGCTGATGCTAAGTCAATTTGTTTTGCCAACAAAAGCAGCTATTGGATGTGTAAAAGAGGAAAAGTCTGTAGCCAAAATGTACAAGTTGTTGTTACCTCTCCCCAGCTAAACATGAAACTAATGTGTCATTGAAATTGTGCAGAATATTTCTCTATCTGTTTTAAGGATATTCAACAGTCAAGAGAGACAGACTACAGTATTAATTGATCGACTGATCCTTTAATCCCACTTGTCCAGGGCAGGAGCAGATGAAACCTATCCCAGCAAGAAAAATGCTCAGGCAAGATTAAACACTGAACAGCACACCAGTCCATCACAAGGTGAACACACTCACAAATATACACACACAAACCTACATCAGGGAACAATTTAGCATCGCCAGTTCATCTAACCTGCATGTCTTTGGACTGTGGGAGAAAATTGAAGCAAACCCATGCAGACCCATTTGCAGACTCCACACAGTGAGCACCCACACTCCTTTCTGTGAGGCAGTAGCACTAACACTGCATCCCTTACTTTAATTTCTTACCACATTCTGAATATTACAAATCTAAATTTGCCCTTTGTGGGTGAATGTAGGAGTGAGTGTGCCTTGTGGTGGATCTGTACCTCATACAGGGTTGCTTTTTTGTCCAGTGGGCAGAGATTCGTTCAGGGCTACCAACATTGTGTGTTTAAAAATACTGTATAAACAGTAGAAAAGAAATAAATTAGCTGAAACAAAATGTGTTTTACAAGCAGACTCTAAACATAGTGAGGTGTAGTGCCTATGCTATTTGAATGGAAGTCTCTTAAAATACCTGTGCTGTAATGGTAAAAAATACATTTTTCTGCTCCACTTTGAATTGCACTACACTGTTACTACAAAAAAGTATAATATAGAAGAAAATGTCATTGCAGTTAAAAATACCAAAGGAGTTTTTAGAAATGAAAAATGAACCAAGTGGTGTTACTTTTGATTTTTTCTTTTAGACTTACCACCCAATCAAAGGTATTTACAGTAAATGTATATATTTTGTTTTCTCATGCACAGCTATAACCAATCTTCATTTTAAAATGTGATTTTACATTGCAATTTATGAACAATACATACTTGTATACCAGTTGTAAAATACTACAGGATTGTTCTAATCGATTAGCACAGACTTTTCTAACATTGTTCCAATGGTCTTCTGATAAGACAGTCATTTCAGACATCTGGAAATGATCAGTGATTGTCATGGTGCCTAATAGCAGTAAGCCAAAAGAAATTAATAATCTTGTGCCCAGTTGTATTAATGTTTATTCTGGCAACCCTTTTTTTGAATGACTTCCTTTAAGGTGCCTATTCATGGAGGTTAACCTCCATCTTGATCTGTACCAGTTTATCTTTCATACAGGAACAGTAGGTGGAAGATGTGCTGTTGGTTTTGCTAATCAATGTCCTTGAACTTCTAGAACAAAGAAGCAGTTTTGTTAAGATTATGTTTATAGATTTTAGTACCATCCAACCATATCTATTAGTAGACATACTGGTAGTACTTGGGGTAAACTCAAAACTTACTATCTGGCTTATCAATTTCTTGTAAATTGCACCCAGCAAGTGAGATTTAACATCACCATTTAATCCATAAAAACCATTATTGTTGAAATGCCCCTGGGCTGCAAGTTGTCTCCCATACTGTACTCTTTATATGTAAATAAATGTCGGCACCTTTTATAAATATGTAGATGGCATGGCAATGGTGCAATTCTTAAAGGCTGATGGTTTGCCCAGTCAATATTTTGTCAAGAGATGTAGAATTCTTAAAGTGTGAGTTTACCAAATAGTTCTTTAAAAATTTCCCTGTAATAAATGCAAAGAAAACTAAAGAGGTGGTCAGTGATTTTAGGAAAATAAGGACAGAGGTCCGTCATACAGAAATAAATGGTGAACTAGTAGAAAAATCTCATCCTACAAATACTTAAAAGGCGAAGATGCACAGCCTCTGTGCTCTTAATAATGTCTGGGACAGAGACACATTTTTCCTTGATGTACCCCTCTCTTCTATAGTTTAAAATTAGAAATAGAACAATCCAGATGTAATTAAATGCATATTGCAGACTTTAAATTTAATTGTATTTGCAATTGCATACATTTCAGTCACACCATATACAAATCGCAACACTTTTTATATATAATCCACCCATTTCAAGGTAGCATAATTTTTGGTAACACAGATATTTATAATTACTCAGGTGTGTTTCATTGCTTCATTAGTAAAGGCATAAGATACCTTATCTTACTTCTACCTATAAACTATTATTGGAGTCTGTAGTTGCCATTGTTCAATATGAGAATAAGAGCTGTGCCAATAAAAGTGAAAGAAGCCATTGTCAGGTGAAAATCAAAAATAAAACCAGTAGAGACATTGGTATCACCTTAGGATTACCAAAGTCAACTTTTTGGAATATAACTAAAAAGAAAGAAAACACTGGTGAGTTCAGTATTCACAAAGGGACAGGCAGGCTAAGGAAGACCTTCACTGCTGATGACAGAAGAATCCTCACTATGGTAGAAAATAATTCCAAAACACCTGTCTGACAGATCAGAAACAGTTATGGCAGGCCGGGACCCCCCTCCACACTATATGCAGTTGTAACAGCCCTGTACAGTGCAATACCTCCCCCTGGACGCTAGATGGCCGCCCCCCTGGGGTGGAGCAGTGCCTCGGTTTCCCACAGGGCTCCCTGGGAATTGGAGTTGGCTGCAGCCCTATTGGGTCCCGCAGGCACCGCCAGTGGGTGCTGTGTTTGGGACTTCTGAGCCCGTGTCGGCAGCATATTCATCACACCCGGAAGTGCAGCCAGAACTCAGTGATCAAGCACCTCGAGCACTTCTGGGTGAACTATAAAAGGAGCCAGCAACCACCACTCAGGGGCCAGAGTCAGGTGGAGGAGGACAAGGTTGCCTGGGAGGAGTGGTGGAGCTGAGAGGAAGAGAAAAGTGCTTTTGTGCTTTGTTACTTGTGTGCTTGGGACTATGTTCTGTCTGTGGGTATGGGGAAGGCGTAGCCCACAGACGAAGAAAAATAAAAGTATTTATTTTACATTAGCCTCCCGTGTCCAGTCTGTGTTGGGTCAATGAGGTCGCGTCCATCTTACACAGTATTAAGGAGGCAGGTGTGTACGTGTCAGAGGCCAGTATTGGCAGAAGATTTAATTAACAGAAAAACAAGAGGCAAAAGCAAGATTCAAACCATTAGTTAGCTAAAAAAACAAGATGGCCAGATTAAATTTTGTGAAAAAGTTCTTCTAAGAGCCCACAGAATTCTGGAAAAAGGTGTTGTGGACAGACAACACAAAAATGAACATATATTAGTGTGATGGCAGTAGCAAAGTGTGAAGATGAAATGAAAATACCCACTATCCAAAGCATACCATCTCATCTGTTAAACTTGGTGGTGGGGTGTTATGGCTGGGGCATGTATGGCTGACACAGGCACACTTATCTTAATTGATAATGTAATTGCTGACTGTAGTTGCACAATGAATTCTGAGGTATATAGAAACATCATACTGTTCAAGTTCCAGTAAATGTCTCTAACTCTTTTTACAGCGCTTTATCTTACAACAAGATAATGATCCCAAATATACTGCTAAGGAAACACCGGAGTTTTTCAAAGCTAAAAAATGGAAAAATCTTGAATGGCCAACTCAGTCACCCAATTTTAAAATTAACTCAGCATGCCTTCCATATTCTTAAGGGGACAAGTCCCCAAAACAAGCAAGAACTGAAGATGGCCGCATCAGAAGCTTGGCTGAGCATCACCAGAGAAGATACCCATTACCTGGTGATGTCTATGAATTGCAAACTCCAAGCAGTTACTGCATGCAAAGTATTTGCAACAAAAGTACTAATGTGACTGGTTTAATATACCTATCATTGTTATTTCACATTAGAACAATCTAGATGAGAACAGGCCATTTAGCTCAGCAAAGCTCCACAGTGGTATCCACTTTATTCTTCTTAAACAACATCAAGTCTAGTTTTGAAAGTCCCTAATGTCTTATTCTGCCTTGAAATGGAGTGGACCATGTGTAAAAGGTGTTGTCATTTCTACCTGTTTTGACCAAAGTATATGCAAATACCCGTATATTAAAGTCTGCCATGTGCAATTTAATCAAGTCTGAATTGTTTGATTTGTAATTTTATACTATGGAACAAAAGGGTAAATCAAGGAAAATGTATCTTTGTCCCAAACATTATGGAAGGCATTGTATGTTTCTATGAATATCCTTTAGATTTGGGTTCTCAATGTCGGTCCTGGGGACCCCCTGTCGCTGCAGGTTTTTGTTCCAACCAGCTTCTGTTTTTAATTGAACTCCTGGGCTAATTAAGTGAACTGATATTTCCCAAGGTATGTGTTTAAGGAACAATATATTAAATTGAAAACTAAGTTTGCTAAAAAAAAAATATTAAAATGTACCAAGCAGTTATATAGGAATAATGTATTTTTTTTTCTTTTTAACAGTATTTTCATCTTGATTTTCATTCCACTTTTCTAGGTGTTCTAATTGTTTAATTAATCCATTATTTACTAATTAGTGGGTCTGACTCTAAAGTAGCTGCAGCCTTTGATTATTCAGTGTTGTGTGCCTGGGTGTCTGCTCTACTCGTTTTAAGTTGTCATTATTAAAATACAGTGAAGGGGGAAAAACTGCACAGAGAAAGGGCAAAGTATAATGAAATCAACAAAAGAGAGTTAAGCATTTAAATCTATAGCAAAAGCAGAAATATTTATAAATGTCTTATAAATGTAAAAATCATGCTGCTATGCTTTTCTGAATGTCGAATAAAAGAAAAAAAAAATACCAGCTAATTAAATGAGATCAGTGCTATAAGGTGTTGTCATTAAGTTAGGAATCTGGTTGGAACAAAAACCTGCAGCCACAGGGGGTCCCCAGGACCGACGTTGAGAACCCCTGCTTTAGATGGTCATAAAAAGTTGAGAAAAGGCTTGTTTTCATGTGTAAATCAAATTACTTTAGTGTGAACTGTCACAATGTACATATGTTCAATGAAGCATTCTCTCTTGTGGCTTAATCTACGTCTTTGGCAATAAGCGTGCACAAGACAAAGTCAAAATCCAGCACCTGTTTAAAACAGTGATTGTGGAACAAAAATCAGTGCAACAGCTATTTGAGGACCTGGTTGTTAAAAACTTCATCAAATCCTCAATGATCTTAGACACCCACTACATTATAAATTACATTTTAGCTGTGTGGCATTAAACACATTCTTACAATCTTGAATAAAAACATTCAGAAGTAAGAGATTATTCATTCACTTAACAGTTAGGCTGTTTAATTAGAACAGGTAACTGGAATACACAACAATCATATTCACTGTAAGATTTGTATAAGCCACTGTAGAGAATTATATTTTTAGTACATGTATTTGCATATGTATGAATATATGTATGCACGTTGGTGTTCAGATATCCTTTTAATGTATTTCTCCTTTTTATATGTAAATCCTCTGTTTATGTAAGTTTGTTGTTGATGCACAAAACAAATAAATTTTGCCTATATGTGATAATAAAGTTAAAGCTGAGTTGAGCTGTTACTATATACTTGAATATTTTTAATTCAAATGTAGCTAGATTAAAAAAATATGACATGACGATAGTCACAAAAGATTAATTCTGATAATGAAATGTTGGTATTAATATATTTATATTATTCCTCTTTTATAGGGTGCAATAGCATTGTGAAGTTTTCAGAACTTGGACAACATATACTTGAATGTCCTTGTAAACCACTGGGTCAGCTGGATGTAAAAGTCAGTAAAAAATAGTATTCTTTTCTAATATTAATAATTCTTTCCTATTCCTTTCCACTACAAAACTGATGTACACGATGATAGACGAATAAAAAAGATTTTTGGTTCTCAGCCCAACCTAGCTTATCCATTTCTATTCACCTTATGTTTTTAAAAACATGACATGAGATTTGTACATGCCCAGAATGCTATTATGTAGTACATTCCTTGAAAACTCCTTATGTTGTTCATTGTTTAAAAATATACTTTGTAATATACGTGTAAAATATCAACAACAACAACAACATTTATTTATATAGCACATTTTCATACAAACAGTAGCTCAAAGTGCTTATATCGGCAACTAGCTTCCACCTGTACCCTCATGTTCTTATTGAGGAATTGATTGTACCTGGAGCACCAGGCTGATCCAATTCTTTTGTTTCATTCTCTAAGCACATTTGTGAAACATAACCTTCCATATGCAAATCCATGTTTTTTCCTTTTCTTTTTTGCTTTTTATTGATTTTACTAGCAAAATACCCGCGCTTCGCAGCGGAGAAGTAGTGTGTTAAAGAAGCAATGAAAAGAAAAGGAAACATTTTGAAAATAACGTAACCTGATTGTCAATGTAATTGTTTTGTCACTGTTGTGAGTGATGAGTGTTGTTGTCATATATATATATATTTACACACACACACATAAACATATATATATATATACATATCTATACATATACACATATATACATACATATATATCTACATATATACACACATATACATACATACACACACATATATACACACAAATACATATATATATATATATACATATATACACACACACATATATAAACATATATATACATATACATACATATCTACATATATACTGTGAACGCTGGCCCCGGCACAGACAGACGGACAACATTTTCTCACCCATCACACTGTTTATTTACACTATGTACAATAATCATGAAAGTCACGTGCACTCACAACCCCAGTGCCTCCAGCACTGATTCCCCCAAGTCCAGGGCCCACAGTTCTGTGCCTTGCTTCCTGGCCGCCTCCTGTCCTCGTTCTCCAGCTCAGTCCGCTACCTCCCGACTTCCACCCATGACTGGAGGGAGGCGGCCCCTTAAATAAGGCTCCCGGATGAGCCCCAGGTGTTCCGTCCTTAGCCACGCCCCAGCGTGGCGGAAGTGTCGGCTGTCTTCCTGGCAGCTCTCCGGGTGCCACACAAAGTCTTCCGGGATAATTAGGCACCGGGGCGCCGCCTGGCGGTGGCCACGGGTCCCTACAGGGCTGGGCTTCGAAGCCCTGTACCCGAGGCCCCCTGCCTAACCAGGACGGACGCCCCACTCTGTCTGGAGGAGGCACTCGCCCTCCTCCGTCCTCAAGGCTCCAACCGCAACCACGGGATAAACCGGCATCGGCGCCGCCTGGCGGTGACCACGGGCCCCTACAGGGAAGGGTTTCCATGCCCTCAACCCGTGGCCCCCAACAGAACCAGGACGGACGCCCCCTCGCGGTCTGGAGGAGGCACAAGCCCTCCTCACGTCCTCCTGGGCGTCGGCCACAATACACACACAGCTATTTCGTATCAGTGCAATACGCTGTTTGTTAAAACGGTTGACTCCCGCTCTTACGTGCAATAACAAATCAAATCATTCAGTTGTCTTTGCTCATATGTCATTTTAGAGCTGGACGCCTGGCATCTTTTTTTGGCCACAGGTTCGTTTCTGTTTGCTGTGAGGTTCTGTGTTGTGGAGATTCTCAGGATGGATTGCAGGTGCTCATCAGTGAGGCGACTCCTGTGTGCTGTTTTGTTAGTCTTTATCACTGAGAAGAGCTTCTCACACAGATATGTGCTACCAAACATGCACAAGGTCCGAGCCGCATGTAGACGGACTTTTTTTGTTCATCAAAGTCACCAAAGCGCCGTGCAAACTCAGTGCGCTCAGTTTATCAGCAAAGTGCGTATTTGGGAACACCGTAGTGACGACTTGGTTTAACAGTACTTGGCAACAGGGAAAGTGGGGCAAGGTGAACTGGTGCATTTGTGTCTCCCATAAAACAGCTTCACTTGAAATCACTTTGTGATTGTGCACGGGTTAAAACGTCCGCTGAAGTGTCAGATTCTTATTTAATTATGCTGTTTTCTGTATCTTCTGAATTGCATTCAGGTTACCCTGATGCAAGGCAGCTGAAGCACTGCATTATGGGATCTGTAGTTTATTGTGTTACCAGCGCTTCATATACCCGGGCTTTAATAACAATAATACAGTATATAAAATGATCTCGCGCGGATATAATTACACGCCGGGCGGATGTATGCCCTTGAGTTTGACACATATGGACTAAATAGAACTTGAAAAGATATGTTTTTCAAATGTGATCGCGCAATTCAGATAGAGTTGACGCAAGACTACAGCCTGCATGCCTCAATGAGTCATCCTCCCCTCGCTCTTACTTTTTTACCGTTCATCTAATGAATACACTGAGTATGGCTTTACCAAAACAATCATTGATGGCGAATAAAGTGTAGAGCGGGATATATATATATACATATATATATATACCCGCGTATCGCAGCGGAGAAGTAGTGTGTTAAAAAAGCTAGAAAAAGAAAAGGGAACATTTTAAAAATAACGTAACATGACTGTCAATATACAGTATTTGTTTTGTGAGTGTTACTGAGTGTTGCTGTCATCAAGGATTTGATTATCATTATTTCTTTCAATCAGGTTCGTATTTGTAGGATGTGTTGTGTTCAAGTTACATTCCGTGTTTGTCAATCGTTGTAAAGATGACAGGTTTCATTCATCGATTCGTTTCTTACTGCATCAATAAACAGCTCGTCTTCTTCTTTATCTGAGACCTGACACACTGCATGCACTGGTTTTTTTACACTGTCTTCCTTTAGCGGGACATTGACTTTTTCCACCGTGTGCTTTGTTTCCGCAGTAGCTGGATTTATGAATATGCTTATCAGACGCTTCATATTTTTTGCTGCCTTTTCAATTGTGTAATTCGGTTTTGTTCAGCTCTTTGGAACTGTTGCCTTTTATCTGTGCACTGCGTCAGTTCACGTGAGCCGCTCGGTGTACATGCATCGAAGGTTCCCAGCTGTGCTGGTGCCATCTCGTGCTATGTCCGTGGCTGTATTTAATGTTACCTTAGTCCTGGCACTTAAAACTTTCTCTCGCAGTTTCGCTGAGTTTGTGTCAAACACCACCCTGACCATCTCATCTTCCTCTCCATAAGCACAGTCCTTCACCCGTGAATATTTACCCGTGGCAGTTTGCTATTGGATTGCCACTGACGGACGGCCTTATATGGGCAGGCACTAAATTACAAACGCCAGCGGCAGCCTGTCTATGAACTTAATTTAAAGTGTAGATTTACATCGTGCTTTGTTTCTTAAGTAGCAGAACTCATGAATATGGTTGTATATGTCACTCGCTCGCTTCTTATTGTTTCGCTGCCTTCTCAATTATATAATGCATGTTTTCTTAAGCGCTTTTTTGAGCTCTTCCTGGTTTTCTATGTACTGCGTGATTACGTGGGAGGCGTGATGATGTCACACGAAACTCCCCACGGCGTTGAAGCTCATCTCCATTACAGTAAATGGAGAAAAACTGCTTCCAGTTATGACCATTACGCGTAGAATTTCGATATAAAACCTGCCCAACTTTTGTAAGGAAGCTGTAAGGAATGAACCTGCCAAATTTCAGCCTTCCACCCACACGGGAAGTTGGAGAATTAGTGATGAGTCAGTGAGTGAGTCAGTGAGTCAGTGAGTGAGTGAGTGAGTGAGGGCTTTGCCTTTTATTAGTATAGATTAAAATCAAATAACCTTCCATACAAACAATTAATGTTTAACAGTAACACATCAACCCCCACCCATGAGAAAGGGAGCAAGGCCAGCAAAGTAAAAAACTAGTAAAAATAAGTAAATAGATAAATTAATAAATTAATAAAAATAAATAGAATAAGAAAGAGGGGGGAGAATCTGTTTCTTCATTTTAAATGCTTGTTCTAAAATATTATTGATTAGATCCTACCAGGTTTTGAAAATGTTTTGTACAGATCCTCTAAGTGAAAATTTGATTTTTTTCCAATTTCAAATAGTATATAACATCAGTTACAAACTTGACTTAAAAAAGGTGAGTTAGGATTCTTCCAGTTGAGTAAGATAAGTCTACATGCTAATAGTGTTGTAAAGGCAATTAGTTTGTTTTTCTTTCTCCACTTTAAGTCCATCTGGAAGTACACCAAGCACAGCTGTTAGTGGATCAGGAGGGATTGTGACACCTAGACTTTCTGAAAGGCATTTAAAGATTTTGGTCCAGAATGATGTTAATTTGGTGCATGCCCAAAACATATTGTCCAATGAGTCTGTAACTTGATTGCAATGTTCGCAGGTTGGATCTTGCCGTGGAATCATTTTGGACAATTTTAAATGGGACAGATGTGCTTGATATATAATTTTAAGGTGAATAATTGTATGCTTGCTCATATTGACCTTGAGTGAGTTCTGTGCAGTGCTACCTTCCACTCCTTTTCTGAGATGTTGAGTGAGAGATCCTTTTCCCACTGTACTCTTGGATCTTTGAAAGGGAGGCACTCTAAAATGTCAAGACTGATCAATATTTTTTCTGGCATAGAGGTAGGTGGGAGGTGAGGGAAATTGGTAAGGTTTTGTATAAAAAAGTTTCTAATTTGAAGATAATGATGGAAATGTGTTGCTGGAAAGTTAAATTTGGAGTGTAATTGTTCATAGGATGCAAAGACGTCTGTACACAGCTCTCTAAGTGATCTAATCCCGAATGTTTTCCAGACATTAAAAACTATGTTCATTTGAGAGGGTGGAAAATGGTGGTTCTCGTGCAGAGGTGCCACAGGTAAAAGCTTCTTTATCTTAAAATACTTCCTATATTGGTTCCATATTCTGAGTGAGTGAAGCACAATTGGGTTGTTAGTATATTGATGATGACTTGCACTTATTGAGGTACAAAGCAAGGATACATGAATGTTTTGAATTCCAAAAAAATGTTTGAATCTAATTTCTTAAAAAATGATTTATTGATTTATATTAGAATGTTTTGAAATAGAAAAAGAAGCTTAGAAAGGATATTCATCTTGACAATGTAATTCTTTCAGCTAGAGTGAGATGACGCGTAGATCATCTGTGCAAGTATTGCTTAATTTTCTTTCCATACAGATGGCAAAATTTTGTTGATAAAGAGTTTACTTGTGATATTTACCCCTTGAGAGTTCACTGGAAAGAGCACACTTTTATTCAAATTAATTCTGAGACCAGAGATTTTGTGAAATTCTGTAGGTGCTGTTAAGACTGCAGGCACAGTATTTTGTTGGTCTGATGTATACAGTACCATATCATCTGCATGTAGAGAAATTTTCTGTTTAAGTCCTTCTCTGATAATCCTCTTTATCTGATAAGCATTTCGACAGTGAACAGCCAGTGGTTCAATGGTGATTGCAAATAACAGTGGTGACAAGGGGCATCCTTGTCTGGTACCACGTTCTAGCTTAAAGTAGTTTGAACAGATGTTGTTTATACAAACCAAAGCTTCTGGATTGGTATATAGTAGTTTGATCTATGCACAAATGTTCGGGCCAAACCCAAATTTCTCTAATATAGTGAAAAGTCAGTTCCATTCAATCATGTCAAATGCTTTTTCTGCATCCAATGATAATAATATCTCTGGGGTGTTTGACTTTGCTGGTGAATATATTACATTAAAAAGGCGTCAAAGATTGGAGGCTAAGTGTCGGCCTTTAATAAATTCAGTTTGATCTTGTGATATTACCGAAGGTAGCACTTTCTCCATCCTTCTTGCTAGGATTTTTTAGAGTATCTTAACATCATTTTTCAGAAGTGAAATTGGTCTGTATGATGCACATTGTAATAAGTCCTTATTTTGTTTGGGAAAGATGGTGATTAATGCTTGGCGAAAAGTTTGAGGTAGAATTTTATTGTCTCTAGCTTCTGTAAATGTTGCTAATAAGAGGGGAGCTAGCTGAGTGGAGAATTTCTTATAAGATTCTACAGGGTATCCATCAGGGCCTGCTGCTTTCCTGCTATGAAGTGACTTTATAGTATCTAGTAATTCTGATAGTGGCAGATGTTTATCCAGTTCTTCTGCACTAAAAGTATCTGTTTGTGGTATCTGTAATGTATCTAGAAATTCATTAGATTGTGTGTTGTCTTCTTTAAACTCAGTAGAATATAAGGATTTATATTAGTCTCTAAATGTGTGCATTATATTTTTTTATGGTCAATGATTTTATCTCCGTTCGTGTTAGTGATTGCTGGGATTGCATTGCGACCTGCATGCTTGTGGATTTGTTGAGCTAAGAGCTCATTAGCTTTCTCTCCATGTTCATAGTAATGTCTTGATTTAAAAATGAGTTGTTCAGTTTCTTTGGTTGTTAAGAGGTTGAGCTCTGAGTGCAGAGTCTGCCTTTTCCTATGAAGAGCCTCACTTGGACACCTGGCATGTTCTTCATCTATTCTAGTAATTTCGCCGGTTAGCTCTGATACCTTTTTGGTTTCTAATTTATTTCTGTGGGAAAGATATGAAATAATCTGTCCTCTTAAGAAGGCCTTTAGAATTTCCTAGAGTATTCCTGCAGAGACCTCTGAGGATATATTTATCTATAGGAAGAAACTGATTTATTTGGATATAAATTCTGTGCAGTTCTCATCTGCTAATAGAAGTGGGTTAAGACACCATCTGTGAGATGAGTGTGTGGGGCATAATGATTTTAGCTCCAAGATCAGAGGGGCATGGTCTGAAATAACAATAGCGTTGTACTTGCACGATTTAATCTTAGGCAAGAAATTATTATCTATAAAGAAATAATCAATTCTTGAGTAGCACTGCTGCACTAGTGAGTAGAAGGAATATGTTCTTGAGTTTGGGTTTAGAAACCTCCAGGGGTCTGATAGGTTGTGGTCAGTTAAAAACTGTGTGCTTGTCTTTGCACTGTTAGATATCATCCCCCCTGTGACAGGAGACCTATCTAAGAGTGGATTTAAAACACAAAATCCCCAGCCACTAATATTTTATGAGTATTCAAATTGGAATGGATGAAAATACATTTTGCATGAATTCCCTATCATCGACATTGGGTGCATAAACATTTATTAAAATCACTTTACAGTTAAATAAATTGCCCATGACAATCACATATCTCCCTTCAGGAGCCGATACTACATCTGATACCACAAATGAGACTGTTCTATGTATGAGAATTCCCACATCTCTAGTTTTCTTTGTAAAGTTGGAATGCAACATTTGGCCAGTCCAGTCTTTTTGCAGCCGGAACTGATCCTTGCTTATTAAGTGGGTCTCCTGTAAAAATACTATTTTAGTGTTTAAACCTTTTAGTTGAGAGAATACTTTCTTTCTCCTTAATTCGTGATTCAGGCCTTTAACATTCCAACTTACAAAGTTAACTGCCCCATCATCGAGACATTATGGGCAATATTTGGCCAGTCCAGTCTCTTTGCATCCGGAACTGATCCTAGCTTAGTAAGTGGGTCTCCTGTAAAAATACTATGTTAGCGTTTAAACCTTTTAGTTGAGAGAATACTTTCTTTCTCCTTAATTTATGTTTTAGACCTTTAACATTCCAGCTCACAAAGTTAACTCTTTGGTTATGGAGACATTGCTTCTGAAGTTTTGTTTTCACTTTGTAGTCTTAACTTAAGATAAGACAGCTTTGACCTTAATTTCCAACTTTCCCAGTAGTCATTGCCATGAAGCCTATTGTTATGTTTGCACTTATTATGAGGATTAAAAGGATAGATTAGAGATAGGTTGATCTCTTTCTCTCCCCCACTACCCCCTTGCACACGTGAGGCTGCACCACAATTCAGAAATTTCCACTCTTCTGACATACCTAGAGACAGAGCACGCCCAAAACAAAATAAGAGCACCATCAGCGGTGTATGAGGTTTAAAATAGAGATATCTGTTGACAGTCAGTCAAATCTTAACACAGTGTCACAGGAGTCAATCCTAGCCAGCACAGGGCAGGAACAAATCCCAGGCAGGGCATCAACCCACCGCAGGACAGACACAGACACCAAGCAACAATTTAGAATCGGCAATGCACCTAACCAGCATGTCTTTGGACTGTGAGAGGAAACTGGAGCACCTGGAGGAAACCCATGCAGACACAGGGAGAACATGCAAACTCCACGCAGGGAGAGCCCAGGTCTCCATACTGCGAGGCAGCAGCGCTACCACTGCGCCACTGTGCCGCCCTATCTTTTGACAATACAGTCCAATTACTATACGCATAAAATATAATCTTAAACAGTCTTGAGAGAGTAAACCAAGGGTATGATGTTAAACATAATTAAATAAATGTACATATACATATACGCATATAATTGTAATTAAAGCAGAAACAAAATTGTACCAGTATCATTGCAAGTGTATCAAAAACCGGTAAGATCTTCTTTGCCATGTCAGGACAGGATGTGACTAACGCTTGCACTTCAAAAAGTGTCGGGATCAGTTTTCTTATGTCTTTATCTGATTCCTCCGTAGAAGTAAAACAGTACAGCTTGCCTTGAATGTCCACTTTCAGTTTGGCAGGATACAAGAGGTTGTATCTGATCTCGGCTTTCTGTAAGTGCTTTTTAATGTTGTAAAAAGTGGCACGTTTAGCAGTTGCTGAGGTTGAGAAATCATAGAAAATATGAATGTGGTTATTTTCAAATATAATCTTTTGATTCTGTGTGAGAAGTAACATTATATGTAATTTAGGTTGTCCATCCATCCATTTTCTAACCCGCTGAATCCAAAGACAGGGTCACGGGGGTCTGCTGGAGCCAATCCCAGCCAACACAGGGCACAAGGCAGGAACCAATCCTTGGCAGGGTACCAACCCACCGCAGGACACACACTAGGGCCAATTTAGAATCACCAATCCACCTAACCCACATGTCTTTGGATTGTGGGAGGAAACTGGAGCAAACCCACACAGAACATGCAAACTCCACGCAGGGAGGACCCGGGAAGCGAACCCGGGTCTCCTAATTGCGAGGCAGCAGCGCTACCACTGCGCCATCGTGCCGCCCTAATTTAGGTTGTAACTTTTCAAAACACACAATAAGAGTCCTGTGTTTAGAGGTATTTGATCCCTGTAGTCCTCTCCAATTATTTTAGAGAATAGTTTAGCTATGAATTTCCCTGGGCTTGGACTTTCATGACTCTCAGGGAGACTTTCAATTCTAATATTATTCCTTCTATTACTCCTTCATCTTCCAGTGAAGCAAGCCTGTCTCTGAGTACTTTGGATTCGGAATTTGCAGCCGTTGCTTTTCCGTCAGTGGTAGATGCCAGTTCTTCAGCTATTTCAATTCGGTCCTGAACGTTTGCTTAACGTCTTCCAACTGAGCGCCAAATGCTCTCAGTTTATTCTCAAACTTAGACACATTTTCCTGAATTTGTTCCTCAATTTGTTTCTAGTGTACTTTTAAAGGCTGCCACAAAGTGATTATTTAAACGTTTTCCCTGGTCTTTAGTATCCTGCAACAGCTTCTTGTTTGTCTTGTGTATATCCTTTATATCTTTCCTTATATCGTTTATATCACTTTTCCTTATATAATTTATTTCCTTCCTTATATCATTTCTTTCTTTCTTTCTTTATATCTGTCTTGAGCTCCTTTATGCCTTGAGCAGTGATGGTGGCCATTGCGGCGATCATTACCTTCAGTAATAGATTTGGTGTTTTACCTTCAGTAATTGTTTCGGTGTTCATGCTCCGCGGGTGAAGTGGCAAGTCCAGTTAAAGTCGATGTTCCTGGCTTGCGAGGAGTAGATGACAACGTGAAAGGCAAGGCCATTTTCAGTTTCCATGAATCTTCTGGAATTGACAAACTATCATGACCTGAATTACTTGGACATGCACTCCCACTTTTGCAGCAGTGCCATGTCTTGGGAAATCTGTACTTTCACCTGTCTGTTCCAGGTCAGTCTCTGAAAAGCCGTACCTTGAGCTTGGACTTGATGCCTGTCTAGGCTTGGATGAAGCTTCAGCTTTCTTTTCTGTTTTTTTCTGAGCCCCGTTCCTGCCGGTCACTTTTATATATTCTTGCATATAGTGTAAATGAACCGTCTCAGGTTCAGTAAATACAGGATACCGTGAGATGATAAAAAAATCAGAGAAAAAATAGCACTGCTTTAGACATCCATCTCCAATAACGGACGAGACCAGCTCCCCAAATCCATGTTGCTGTTTTGCTAATCTGCCTATTGCTGATGTGTATCTCAATTATGCCTGTAATAATTACTTGCATTAATTTATCTGTGGTGTGGATTAAGCTAACTGGCTTTTAACTGCTCGGATTGACCACTTTTGCATAGGATGGGAAGATGTCTCTTAGGTTTCCAGTGAAGTTGGCCAAAATACAATACAATATGTTATGGCCTAACAAAAGCCTAGGGGTATATAAACAGGCAGCACACGACAGAGAAAGAGACAGAGAGAATAGACTCCATTTTTTGTCAAAAAGAAAACCTCACAAAATATGGAGACAGTTGCACACAGTGTCCATATTTGACACCTGAATGGCTAGCTTACAATAATTACATTTCTTTTAATAACCAACAAGAGAAAACACACACACAAACACCATAAAACAAAAGCCAGATCTTCCCACCCTAGCTCTTTATGCTCTGTTAAACCGAAATCCATCTCACACTCTCTCTCCCTTAAAACCCCAAACAAGCTTCTTTTTATAACTTACATCAATCCCACCACCCCAACGGCCTCGTGTGTAAACAGTGCGTACACACAAAAATGTTAAATATGCCCGTTTCCATGCTCACATCGTGATGTATAAAAACTAAACCTGGCGTAAAGCCATGCACATTATCATGCCAGGTCAATCTTTTGTATATGCAAGTTCTCCACTCAGTTTTGCAAGCTGGCGGCACCCAGCGTCAAAGCAGTGCTATTGTTCCTGTGTGGTTTCCCTTTATTTTTTAGATTCACATCCATGACGTGGCTTTACCAAATACACTGAAATTAACTGCATATTGTTTGTTAGTTTAAGGCATCTACTGTAATTGTAATCAACCCATAACCATATAATGGTGCACAGAATGGCCAAACTATTCCAAATACTATAGCTGCTTTAGTGTTGTCACTGTCAGTGCACCACTCAGAATATTTATCCCACTGTATCTCAGTGTGGAATCACAGCTCTGTGTCAGCTGATGAAAAAAGCTCTACCACAGATTGTGACAAGAGCGAGGAAAAATATCAGGATAGAGCTTCTGGCACACATTGCCTCAGCCATGCACAAAGTTTATTTGAACTTCACCCATTCTGCAAACATTTCAGAGTCTTTTCTGTATGGACCTCGCAGTTAACAAACAGTTTCGTCCCAAGAGCTATAAGTGCACTCAATCAGTCCATCATGTGCTCCCGGTAGAACTGTTTGTACTTATAAGTACAATTGACTCACTATAAACTTGCATTACAATTGTAATATTGCACAACCTGAGCCACTTATGCTTTCATATTGTATATTTTTTACTGTTTTTTTTATTATATTGTTATTATTATTGTTGTTGTTATTTTACCATTTTATAGGAAAGCAAGTTAATGGAGGATATGCATATTGAATCTCATTGTACCATACAGTAACAATAAAGGAATTAAATTCAATTGAGAGTGCTTATTTACAGATGATGACGACTAGCTTTTAAGTCGATTTAGATTTCCAAGGCGCTATCTTCGTGGAGCTCTTGATATCATTTTAAAGTTGAATTGCATTAAAGTATATATATATATATATATATATATATATATATATATATATTACATCATACAGATACATTTTAAATTTCATTTAAATAATATATATTGTTAATGATTAAATATGCAAGGACTCGGTGGCGCAGTGCCAGTGATGAGCTGGTGCCCCTTACAGGGATTGTTCCTGCCTTGCGGTGTATGTTTGCTGGGGCTGGCGTGACCATGAATGGATAAATGGATGGAAAAATTAAACATGTACTACGAAGATATTTCAATGTTCCTTAAAAGTTTAGGAGAATTGGCGTTCTAAGCTTGCAGATGGCTTGACATTTATTAAAGAGCTGATTGTTTGGAGATTAGTTATTTGGAGAAAGAAAAGGAAGGACATGAATTGGGGGTTAGTATGTTTCAAAGAGACAGTACTGCTGGAATAAATTATTTTATTGAGGTTCGTGCACAGGGCAGCAAGCATCTTGTGTGAGGCAGGAACAATCTCTGGAAAGGGTGCCAGCTCGTTGCTACCACTGCGCAACATGCCTCAATGTTTTATACATGTTTTAATTTCTGTCATCATGAAACTTATATCAAGTGTACATCTTAGTATTTAAATTGTTCAGAGAGCTGTAACATCATGAATGTAATGTACAGTAAACCCCTGTGAAGTCTAATAATTGTTAGGGGAAACCGCAAATATCCTCCGCAATTTTTATGGCTTTTATCGTGGCAATACTGCACTGTAGAGAGAACAGGAAGCAACTGTAGTGGAAAACACGGCTTGGGATGGTGAAAGTAGCCAATAGAATTTGAAACTGCAACTCCCAGCAGTCCCTGCAGTGGCTCTGATTGGTCTTCTGCTGAGGGTACTGGGGTTGGTGGGGTCAAAGGATGTTAGCGTGGCTTTTAAAAAGGGGGCCGGTGACCAAAAGCAAAAAATAAGTTTTTGTAATTTGTGTTTCAAGTTCCTGTCTGTCTGCCTTCTGTTGGGTTACCTGTACTTATTCATTTTGTCCTGGATCGTTTCATGCATCTGGATTGTCTGCCATCTGCCTGTGTACATGAGGACTGTAAGTGGATTCATGGCCATCCTGCAAAGAAAAGAGTGCTTTTTCATGAACTTTTTCATGATTTACTGTATGTGTTTTGTTTGTGCTTTATTGTATTTAATGTGTAATTGCCGTAAGGGAAACAGGGGTGGTATCGTTGTTTTCTTATTTCATTTGTTTTCATTACATTCTTTATTTGCTTTTTGATTTACCGGTTTGCTTTGTTTTTGTCTCTGTTTGTGAGTGTGCGTGGGTCGAGTCAAGGCTGGGTGCGTCCCTGGAATCTCCACCATAAAAATAAATAAATCACCATCTTGTCGACGGTGTGAATCTTAGCGGCACCGAACTGCTACAGCGTCATTCATTTCTTCTCTCTGCTGATTGACTGATACATCTCCAGCTGAGTGTTCTTGTGTTTTCCATTTAATTAAAACCATGAACAACACCTATCCTTTTTGGCTGGTTTCTTTGTTTCTCTCTTCTCCCCAAGACATTCTCTCCTCCTGTTGGGGGTTGTGCTCCCCTATGATGTTTACCAATTCTGCATACTTAAGCTCGTTTTACTTCTGAAAGAGACATGTTTGTTTGAAGTGTTTGAATAAAGTTCCTGTCTCTACAAATTCCTGTGTTTCTGTGACCCAAGCGTGACACCCTGTAGTACTGCAGTCTCACTGTCCCTGGGATTCAGCCTCTGCACTAGACTAGCCTGCAAGCATCAGTACTTAACTCTGTGTGCTTGCGTGCAGCCAGTTCATGCGCAGTTGGCATGAAGAAACAGCATACAGTAACATGCAGGGACTGGCAGGAACACTCAATAAAACTGAATAAAAAGAAAATCAAGTGAAGGTGAGATACGAAGAAGGCAGCTTCGCCAGCGTTTGTGTGTCAGAACCCTTTGGGGGGTGCGTTAGTATGCATCGTGGTACAACGCAGAGCTATAGCGCGTCTGTATTCTGTTTCTTTTGTACTCCAGGGCATGCAGAGGAGAGAATGGTAAAGAGCAGTAACTTCGGCACTATATGCAATCATTAGGCACTCCCCACCTGCCCGTTGTTTTGTTATACTTTTACACCAACTCATGTTCCTGTGTTTGAGCATGCTCAAACGGGCATGCTCAAAAAATACAGGTGTAATGCCACGAAAGGTGCACGCAGACACCTCATTTCGCAAACAAAACAAGTGCACTTTTATTCAAGACTACCTGTATAACCGAAGAAAAAAGAAAGCAAGTTACAGTAGGCGATTGATACGACAGCTTGCATGGTGCAATGCTAAGAAGTGCAGATTTTCATTTCGTGCTATATAAAATCATCACATTCAAATATTAACAGTTCCCACACACCCAAGGACCGTCCTTCCTACATTTACAACACGTGTACTTGTTGCAGTGCACACAACTCTCTGTGCTATGGTTCCTATTACACTGAATGAGCACCTGACACTGTACTTTCTTCCCTGGGGGAAGGTCCCGCATTAGAGAATTTCCAGTTCCTGCATAAATTCACACCCGATCTGACGCTGTTCGTTTTCAAATAATATTGCATTAGTGCGATGATATTTTCACATATATTGTCTCTTTCTTTCAGGTGTGTAATAGAAACCACAGCATAGAGAGAAGTGTGTACATTGCTTCTTACAGGAAAAGGCGATGGAAAAAGTGCACTTGAATAAAAGTGCACTTTTGTTACACTTTACACCAACATATGTTCCTGTGTTTGAGCGACACGGGCAGATGGGAAGTGTCTGATTATTGCATATAGCGCCGAAGTTACTGCACTTTACCATTCTTTCCTCTGCATGTCCTGGAGTAGAAAAGAAACAGCATACAACAACATGCGGGGACTGGCAGGAACACTCAATAAAACTGAATAAAAAGAAAATCAAGTGACGGTGAGATACGAAGAAGGCAGCTTCGCCAGCGTCTGTGTGTCAGAACCCTTTTTGGGGGGGCGTTAGTATGCATCGTGGTACACTGCAGAGCTATAGCGCGTCTTTAGTGAAAACAGCCGTGTCAGCTGGGGTTGTATGGATTGATTCTGAACGCGACTGAGAGAATGAAAAGTGATTTAAAAAAAAAAGCTAACCTTTACAAGGATCATAAATTGCACCGGCTGTTACAGATTGAAATCAAATGTATGCTTTTATTCTAAAATAGTAAGACTAAGAGCAGTTTACTTCTCAAAACGGAGTGGTGCCGGATCGAACTCGCAACCTTTTGATTCCAAGGCGAGAACTGATTCTATTGCACCATGGAGGCAGTTATAATAAACTGCTGTCAATGTCGCATGTTAAGGTGGCTTTTTGTTTCTGCAGTTATATTTTTGAATAAAAGTGTAATTGTGCTATATTTATACCTTTTGTGAAAATGTTTCTTTGTTATTTGGACTTCAGGCTTCATACATTATATAGTTTATGCCTACATTTTGTCATCTACTACTAGAATATAAAAAACGTTTCTGTTTTAACAATGTGTTGACACAGATTACTGTAAAAAACGGAACAGACATGAAATGCGTG
Organism: Polypterus senegalus; assembly: GCF_016835505.1. Lineage (NCBI taxonomy): Eukaryota > Metazoa > Chordata > Cladistia > Polypteriformes > Polypteridae > Polypterus > Polypterus senegalus. The sequence goes on along the minus strand of NC_053169.1, from coordinate 67,960,912 downwards.
TGTTCCAAATAACGATCTATTATTTCCACTCTAAAACTCCACTTCACTCCCAGATACTCAATCAAGGCATGAGCTGAGAGAAGTTCATGCACGTTCTAAATTGGTAGGGGGATGGAATAGCCGGCTGCTCCTAGCTTCTCTTTATCAGGGAAGGGATTTAAGAAGCAATTTAAGTTGGGACGGAATTACTAGTTTTTTCGTAGGCTCTGGTAATTCTAATGTTAAGGGTTAAAGCACCAAGATGCCACCGAAACGAGCTGCATCGTCTAAGGCTTCTGGCAATGAAAACGTGCTTGCATGAATTATAGTACATATAGTGGTAACTTTGGTATTTTACATTCTTCCACTGCGGGAGACATAGCAGTACAGTATACAGGTTTACCTTTACATTCTTTATTTTTAGATAATGCAAAGATGAAGTTTATGATGTTCTACTTTAATGACAAAATAAACTATGTGATTAAAGTGGAAATTTGAACCTTTTTTTCACACTGTGTCCCAGTTTTTTTGTTTTCTCTTTACCCTAATACTATTTCATGTGACACTCAGAGGTTGGGCTATGACTCGTCTTTTCACGGTGACTTTGATTTCTCTTTGATACCACTTCTTATTTATTTCAGTGTCTGTGTGACTTTTTGAAGTAGAACTTTCAAGTTTCTTCGCCACTCTGTCACTCCATCAACTTGCTTTTGTTGCTTATATCACTGCTTAAACCAACAAATAGCATGTTTTTCCTTGCCTCTACTTGGTATTCGCTGAAATTCTTCTTTTTCCCTTGCTTTTGTCGTTGTCTTTTCAAAGAGGCGTAATTCTAGGAGGAGTCAGGGTGGAGCGACAGAGGTTTGCATGACAGTTACTTTTCATGCTGACCGGGATTTATGGAGTGGATGAACTTAGAAGTTGGCATATGCACAGATTTATGCATCTGGATTTTTTTGTGCGTACACACATTTCCGCATTTGTCTGTATGCCATGTTTTAGTGTGAATTGTATGCATGGCATTATGCATGAGGCTCCAGGTAATTTAACACTAGAATCCCTGTAGACTGCAAAAAAAATCATAATGCTGGGCCACCTTAAATTCCTTTACACCTTTTTATTAGTGTCTTTGCTTTGCAAATGTGTCAATCAGCAGTAGAAGCAAGCAGCCTGCTATCCCATCATCCCCCAATCTGGATAAATGTAAGATGATAGGAAATACAAGGCAAGAAATGTTGAACACATAACTTAACACTAGAATTACCAGAGCATACGAAAAAACTCGTAGATCCGTTCCACCTTAAATCCACCAGCGTCTTTTGTTAATCTAAATGTGGCAATAAAGAAAGTTTCAAGTAGCCGGCTATTCCATCCCCCACCGACTTAGAACGTGCACAAACTTTTCCCAGTTCATGCCTTGATTGATTATCTGGGAGTGAAGTGGAGTTTTAGAGTGGAAATAATAGGTCATTATTTGGAATACACGCATTTCATGTGTGTTCAATTTCTACAATAATCCGTGTAAACACATTTTTAAAACAGGAACGTTTTTCATATTGTAGTAGTAAATGACAAAATGTAGGCATAAACTATATAATGTATGAAGCCTGAAGTCCAAATATCAAAGAAACACTTTTACAAAAGGTACAAATATAACAGAACAAGTATATTTTTATTCAAATATATAACTGCAGAAAAAAAGCCGCCTTAGCATGCCACATTGACACACACTGCAACTGCCATGGTAGTGTAATGGTATCAACCACTGACTAGTAATGAAAAGTTCATGAGTTTGATCCCGCACCACTCAATTTTGAGTAGTAAACAGCTCTTATTCTTACTATTTTAGTATAAAAACATACATTTGATTTCAGTGTGTAACAGCCAGTGTATTTGATTTCAGTGTGTAACAGCCAGTGTAATTTATGATACTTGTAAAGGTTAGTTTTTTTTTTTTTTATTCACTTTTCATTCTCTCATTTGTGTTCAGGATCCTTCCCTACCCCACCCCCACCCCCCATCTGACACTGCTGTTTTCACATAAAGATGCGCTCTGGCTCTGCATCGTACTTGTGACTGCATTCTTGTACCAGTGCTTGCGAAATGAAGTGACTGCGTGCACTTTTCGTGTCATTACCCGTCAATTTTTGGAGCATGCCCGTGTCACTCAAACACAGGAACATATGTTGGTGTACAAGTATAACAAAACAAGTGCACTTTTATTCTGGACTATAAGTGAAGAAAAAATAAAGCAAGTTACAGTAGGCGGTTGATACGACAGCTTGCGTGATGCAATGCTAAGAACTGCTGATTTCCGATCCGTGCTATATAAAATCATCACATTCAAATATTAACAATTCCCACACACCCTTCCTACATTTACGACATGTGTACTTGTTGCAGTGTACACATCTCTCTGTGCTATGGTTCCTATTACACTGAATGAGCACCTGACACTGTACTTTCTTCCCTATATAAATAACAATTGAGCTATAGCGCGTCTCCAAATAAATAACATTCAAGCTATAGCCGCGTCTTTATGTGAAAACAGCAGTGTCAGATGGGGAGGAGGGGATCGTGAACACGACTGAGAGAATGGAACTGAATTAAAAAAAAAAAAGCCAACCTTTACAATTATGCATTTACACTGGCTCTTACAGACTGAAATCAAATGTATGTTTTTATTCTAAAATAGTGCAGAACATGCAGTATTATTTGAAAACGAACAGCGTCAGATCGGGTTTGAATACACGCTGACGCTGTTACTGAAGGCGTCAGCTTATTCATTGCAGCAGTTTCAACGCACAGTACATGCAATATTATTTGAAAACAAACAGCGTCATATCGGGCGCATATTCAAACCCGATCTGACGCTGTTCGTTTTCAAATAATATTGCATTGATGCGATGATGTTTTTACATATATTGTCTCTTTCATTCATCTTGCGATTTATAATCAGTGACCGCATGTTTTTTTCCCCCGATCTTGCCAGTTCGCACATGTTGCTGTATGGTGGTGTTTCTTTTGTACTCCGGGACATGCAGAGGACAGAATAGTACAGAGCAGTAAGTTCAGCGCCATATGCAGTCAGACAAACAGATAGGCAGAGAAGGCACTAGATATATAAATAAACAGGGAAGGCACTGTATAATCTATACTAATAAAAGGCAAAGCCCTCACTCACTCACTCACTCACTCACTGACTCATCACTAATTCTCCAACTTCCCGTGTGGGTGGAAGGCTGAAATTTGGCAGGTTCATTCCTTACAAAAGTTGGGCAGGTTTCATTTCGAAATTCTACGCGTAATGGTCATAACTGGAAGCTGTTTTTCTCCATTTACTGTAATGGAGATGAGCTTGAACGCCGTGGGGCGGAGTTTCGTATGACATCATCACGCCTCTCACGTAATCACGCAGTACATAGAAAACCAGGAAGACCTCCAAAAAGCGCTGAAGAAAACATGCATTATATAATTGAGAAGGCAGCGAAGCAATAAGAAGCGAGCGAGTGACATATACAACCATATTCATGAGTTCTGCTACTTCGGAAACAAAGCACGATGTAAACCTACACTTTAAATTAAGTTCATAGACAGGCTGCGCTGGCGTTTGTAATTTAGTGCCTGCCCATATAAGGCCGTCCGTCAGCGGCAATCCAATAGCAAACTCCCACTAAATATTCACGGGTTAAGGACTGTGCTTATGCAGAGGAAGATGAGATGGTCAGGGTGGTGTTTGGTACAAACTCAGCGAAACTGCGAGAGAAAGTTTTAAGTGCCAGGACTAAGGTAACATTAAATACAGCCATGGACATAGCACGAGATGGCACCAGCACAGCTGGAAAACTTCGATGCATGTACGCCGAACGGCTCACGTGAACTGACGCAGTGCACAGATAAAAAGCAACAGTTCCAAAGAGCGCTGAACAAAAACCGAATTACACAATTGAAAAGGCAGCAAAAAATTTGAAGCGTCTGATACATACAAGCATATTCATAAATCCATCTACTGCGGAAACAAAGCGCACGGTGGAAAAAGTTAATGTCCCGCTAAAGGAAGACAGTGTAAAAAAACCCGTGCATGCAGTGTGTCAGGTCTCAGATAAAGAAGAAGACGAGCTGTTTATTGATGCAGTAAGAAACGAATCGATGAATGAAACCTGTCATCTTTACAACGATTGACAAACACGGAATGTAAGTTGAACACAACACATCCTACAAATACGAACCTGATTGAAAGAAATAATGATAATCAAATCCTTGATGACAGCAACACTCAGTAACACTCACAAAACAAATACTGTATATTGACAGTCATGTTACGTTATTTTTAAAATGTTCCCTTTTCTTTTTAGCTTTTTAACACACTACTTCTCCGCTGCGATACGCGGGTATATATATATATGTATATATATATATCCCGATCTACATACTCGAATAATGGATACTTTATTCGCCATCAATGATTGTTTTGGTAAAGCCATACTCAGTGTATTCATTAGATGAACGGTAAAAAAGTAAGAGCGAGGGGAGGATGAATTAGATAGATAGATAGATAGATAGATACTTTATTAATCCCAAGGGGAAATTCACATAATCCAGCAGCATTATTGAGGCATGCAGGCTGTAGTGCGCGTCAACTCTATCTGAATTGCGCGATCACATTTAAAAAAAATATATCTTTTCAAGTTCTATTTAGTCCATATGTGTCAAACTCAAGGGCGCGGGCCACATCCGCCCGGCGTGTAATTATATCCGCCCCGCGAGATCATTTTATATACTGTATTATTGTTATTAATGGCCCGGGTATATGAAGCGCTGGTAACACAATAAACTACAGATCCCATAATGCAGCGCTTCAGCTGCCTTGCTGAACACTTACAGCGTTAATCAAGTGTAGCTTATGATGCTGCAAGTTATTGCAAAGCTAGCTCACACGATGCTGAAGAGAAAAGTTGATTCTGAAAATAGAGCCTTTAAAAACCGATGGGAGGCTGAGTATATGTTTACTGAACCCGTGTGTCTCATTTGTGGAGCTAATGTGGCTGTAATTACAGAATTTAATCTAAGACGGCACTATGAGACAAAACATCAGGGTAACCTGAATGCAATGCAGAAGATACAGAAAGCAGAATAATTAAATAAGAATCTGACACTTCAGCGGACGTTTTTACCCGTGCACAATCACAAAGTGATTTCAAGTGAAGCTGCTTTTATGGGAGACACAAATGCACCAGTGCAATTTGCCCCACTTTCCCTATTGCCAAGTAATGTTGAACCAAGTCGTCACTACGGTGTTCCCAAATACGCACTTTGCTGATAAACTGAGCGCACTGAGTTTGCACGGCGCTTTGGTGACTTTGAAGAACAAAAAAAGTCCGTCTACATGCGGCTCGAACCTTGTGCATGTTTGGTAGCACATATCTGTGTGAGAAGCTCTTCTCAGTGATAAAGACTAACAAAACAGCACACAGGAGTCACCTCACTGATGAGCACCTGCAGTCCATCCTGAGAATCTCCACAACACAGAACCTCACACCAAACATAAACGAACCTGTTGCCAAAAAAAGATGCCAGGCGTCCAGCTCTAAAATGACATATGAGCAAAGACAACTGAATGATTTGATTTGTTATTGCTGAAAGGAACACATTTTATTTATATTTCCAGGTTTTGTTATGCAGCATGTTCATATTTGAATTTGTATAATTTTGACAGGATATATTTTTATGGAGAGCAAAATCTTTTGGGATATTTAAAATCTAAGTTTATTTTTATATAAAATTACATAAGAGTAAAGAAATTTGAATGTTTGTTCTTTTAACGTTTACTTTATTTCTAACTTGTATAATTTAGACAGGATATATTTTTATGGAGAGCAAAATATTATAAGTTGTTTAAGGTTTGAGTTGATTTATTCACAAATAATATTCCTGTCTGTTTTTACCATTCCTACCAAAGATATTTCTGTCGACTAAATAAAAATTCCTTCTATTTAAAATTTAAATAGAACTTGAACAAATACGATAGTTCATAATATCCACGCAGACTTGCATGTAAGAGCGGGAGTTATCCGTTTTAACAAGCAGCGTATTGCACTGATACGAAATAGCTGTGTGTGTATATATGTAGATATGTATGTATATGTATATATATGTTTATATGTGTGTGTGTATGTATATATATATATATATATATGTATTTGTGTGTATATATGTAGATATATATATGTATGTATATATGTGTGTGTGTATATATATGTGTATATGTATAGATATGTATATATATATGTTTATGTGTGTGTGTGTGTGTAAATATATATATATATATATATGACAGCAACACTCATCACTCACAACAGTGACAAAACAATTACATTGACAATCATGTTACGTTATTTTCAAAATGTTTCCTTTTCTTTTTCATTGCTTCTTTAACACACTACTTCTCCGCTTGTGCTTGGTATTTTGCTAGTAGATATATAAAAACAGCTAAGGGGATAGATATATAGATAGATTGGAAGGAAAGGCACTATATGATAGGCAGACGGGGACGCTCCTATATAATAATAAAATTACTGTTATTACTATATACAGTAGATACATGACAAAGGAGGCTGGCGGAGAGGTGAGAACGGTTTTAAGAAACGATTTAAGGTGGGACAGATCTACGAGTTTTTTCGTAGACTCTGGTAATTCTAGTGTTAAACTAATGACAACTCATGTTCAAATGATATAGCCTTTTCAAAAAGTGACTTTTTATGCATGGATGTGTGTGTGCATGCATGAGTGGCAGAGACAGATTTGATGTCATTCAAGTGGTTACTGGAATATAAAATAAACACTTTCACAAAGGTATAATGAAACAAGTGTGCTTTTATTCAAGAATAAAACTGTATTAAAAAATTCAAGTAACAAGATACCAAGAAGACATGTGTCACCAGTGTTTGTGTGTCTGCTTATATCCCTTCAGTGATATTATTTACAGTTAGCAAAAATTTACACCGGGTGTTACAGACTCAAATAAATTGTATGTTTTTATTATATAATAGTAATAATAGCAGCTCATTACTCAAAACAGGAAGAACACTAGTTTGAACTGCTAACCTTTTGTTTATGAGGCTGCATTCTTACCTCTGTACCAGCCAAGCTCCCTCTCAATTGATAATTGGGCTTCAGTTTTTACACATATTCTTGAATAACAGCGCACTTGTTTTGTTATGCCTTTTGTGAAAGGGTTTTATATTTGGACTTTAGTCTTCACACATTATACACTTTAGGTCATCATTTTGTCATTATTATAACATGAAAGTTTTATACATGTGTTCAAAATTTCTTGCCTCGCATTTCCTATCTTCCTACATTTATCCAGATTGTTGTAGACATGGACCATGCATGAAATGTATGTATTACAAATAACGATATATTATTTACCCTATACAACTCTAGGCATCTCACACTCAGATAAACAGACACATTTGCAAAAGAGATGCTGATGGAAAGGTACGAAAGAATTTAAGGTAGCCCTGCCTTATGACCTTTTTCGTAGGCATCAGGGATTTTAGTAATAATAGCAGTGAGGAACTTAATAGGTGGATAATTAGGGCAGGACTCAATTAAATCACCTGCACCAAAGAAAACAAGCTTAGATTACTAAGTAATACATCTAGAGTAGATCATAACATACTCCCACTCTTTAAAAAAAATCTATAAAATATACAATTTTACTGATGATATCTATACATTAAGACAATAAAACATCAATTATAGTTTACTTTTTTATGCTTAATTAGATTATAACTTTGAGCAATCAAAGACCATTGCTTTGACCTCTGAGTGGAATTAAACATGCTTTTCAGAAAGGTAATAGGATTGTGGTCTGTAAAAACCATTACAGGGAGTACAGATGAACTAACATAGACTTCAAAATGTTGTAAGGCCAACAATGCTAGGGTCTCTTTCTGTATAGATGAATACTATAGTTGGTGTTTGAATTTTCTGGAGAAATAGCATATAGGATGTTCCACTCCATTCTCCTCTTCCTGTAGAAGAACAGCCCTGGCTCGACAAGCACTTGGTTCTACGTTCAGCTTAAATGGCAACAAATTTAGGAGTAGCCAGAACAGGAGCAGTCATTAATAAATATTCTCCATTTTCAAAAACATTTTGACAATCATTACTCCGTTTAAAAGATTTTGTACTCAAAAATCAGTTAATGGGGTCACCACAGTAGAGACGTATACAAAAAATACAATAGTACCCAACCATACATGGAAAAAGTCGTTTCTTTTTTGGTTTTAGACACTGGGAACTCTTTGATAGCAGTACTGTTTGTATCAGGTGGTCATACCTTTCCATGGCCCTCCTGTTTTCCAAGATAGGTAGCTGTCACTGTCCAAATTCACACTTCGCCAAGTTCAAAGTGAGGTTCAAGACAATCAAAAGCTGCTTCAATAGTCTGTAGATGTTCTGACCAGCTTTTGGAATGAACCACTTAATCTATACTAATAAAAGGCAAAGCCCTCACTCACTCACTCACTCACTCATTCACTCACTCACTCACTCACTCACTCACTCACTCATCACTAATTCTCCAACTTCCCGTGTAGGTAGAAGGCTGAAATTTGGCAGGCTCATTCCTTACAGCTTACTTACAAAAGTTGGACAGGTTTCATTTCGAAATTCTACGCCTAATGGTCATAACTGGAAGGTATTTTTCTCCATTAACTGTAATGGATTAGAGCTGCAAAGACGTAGGGGGCGGAGTTTCGTGTGACATCATCACGCCTCCCACGTAATCACGTGAACTGACTGTCAACGCAGTACGTAGAAAACCAGGAAGACCTACAAAAAGCGCTTAAGAAAACATGCATTATATAATTGAGAAGGCAGCGAAACAATAAGAAGCGAGCGAGTGGCATATACTACCATATTCATGAGTGCTGCTACCTCGGAAAGAAAGCAAGGTGTAAACCTAAACTTTAAATTAAGTTCATAGACAGGCTACCGCTGGCGTTTCACATGCCCACAGGTAATGCGGGATACAAGTTTAATGAGAGGACGCAGGATATAAACGAGAGTTTTGATCACTTTGTAACTAAGTTAAAATTGTAGGTGAAGGGGTGTGCTTATGCAAATTCGAGAGACTGTGTTTGTGGGGGATTGACAGTTAAGGCGGGTGGGGGAGTCACATCATCATCTCCCCTCCCATTTACCTCAAGTTAATACACACGGTGTCTCTAGAGTTTCAACACACTGAATCCTCCAGGCACTACTTACAAAAGGTCACATTGACAAGCGTGTTACGCTATTTTTAAAATCTTTCCTTTTCTTAGCACAAGCACAGCTGAGAAGCTTCGATGCATGTGCTCCATAACGCGTTGAAAAATAATGCATTTAATCACACTTTGCATTACAAGCAAAGGGAGCTTTTGTCAATGCATGATTTCCTGGTACACCGATTACATTGATCAGCGGATCCCGATTCATTTTACCCTCGCACCACCTTAGTTTGAGAAGAAGTATGAAAAAATATGAGGTTAACACAGAAAAACAGATCACCAATTCAAGCTTTATGAATAATCGATTCGCCATCAATAATTGTTTTGGTAAAGCCATCCTCCTTCCATTTTATAATTTTTCCGCCACTAGCCATGATTAAATGAACGGTAAAAAAGTAAGAGCGAAGCGAGGGTGACTTATTTAGGCAGGAATATATATGATAGCAACACTCATGACAATGTCAATCATGTTACGTTATTATTAAAATGTTTCCTTTTCTTTTTCATTACTTCTTTAACACACTACTTCTCCGCTGCGTAGGCGGGTATTTTGCTATATATATAATATATGAATTACCTCCAAAGAGCGCTGAGACTTTTGATATCATGAACGTGTGTACAAAAGGGGTCTCCTGCCCAGCAAAAGTCGAGCAGCCAGCGCGCGCATAGCTGTGCCGGCCTTTGAGACGCTGACTGCGCTTCTGCCTTAAGTCAAAGTGAGCACTTTTAATTTTTTTCATCCTCCCCCTGAGCTATAGCCCAGACAAGTGCAAACACGGGACCCCTTTTCTACACCACGGCAAAATAATATTAAGGCGATTCACACTTTCTTTTGCACGTATACGATTATCAGGTCCTCAGCTCGGATTATGAACACACGCATACGAGTGGAGGACTCACAGTGCCATCACAGCCGATTAATGGCGGGGACGTCTCACCAGTCTACACAAGACCCACCGCGACTGTCGCCAAAAGGCGATCATAAGCGTCAGCGAACACATCTCTCTATACTATATAAAAGAAAAAGGCAACTTTCCTTTCTTTACACCTTTTTTCCTTTTATCCCAAACCAAAGCCTTTCTCTCTTAACACGACAGAGGACACAAAAATAATTTTCTTTAATTGCGGTAAGGCACATTACCAGAGGCACAAATTTGAACGTTCACATAGAAAATGTAATTTCTATACCACAGCCGTCGTGTAGCGCCTTTCAAAAGGGATCTACTACCGAGAGATGATCCATATACATTTTAGCTGCTGTTAGTTACTTACCTGTTTTGTTACACAGTCTTTAAAATGTAGTTTACCCGCAACCACTCCAGTAGTGCTCAATGTACGTGTACTTCTTAAAACGTTAATGTTTTACTGTTTAATAACTTATAGACTATATTTCATTATTTTTCCCTTGCACTCAGTGACCAAAGCTATACACACACATATAGACACATACAAACATACACACAAGTATATGTATGTGTATATATATATGTATGTATGTGTATATATATATATATATATACACACACACACACACACACATACATACATACATACATACATACATACACACATATATATAATTTGTGTGTGTAGATATGTATATAGATATGTAGATATGAAGATATGTATGTGTATATATATATGTATATTATATATGTATGTATGTGTGTGTGTATATATATATGACAGCAGCAATCCAAGCTGTGAGAAAACAGTAAAAAGGAGGCGTGTCAGACGTCGTGGTACATTTTCTGATGCAGCTACCGAAAACAACTTTGTGACGCTGCCACCAAATACACAAAACAATTACTTTGACAATCATGTTACATTATTTTTAAAATGTTTCCTTTTCTTTTTCATAACTTCTTTAACACATGACATCGCTGCGAAGCGCGGGTATTTTTCTATATATATATATATCACAGCGACACTCATAACAGTGACAAAACAATTACATTGACAATCATGTTACGTTATTTTCAAAATGTTTCCTTTTCTTTCTCTTTCCTTCTTTAACACACTACTTCTCCGCTGCCAAGCGCGGGGATTTTGCTATATATATATATATATATATATATATATATATATATATATATATATATAGATAGATAGATATATATATATATATATAGATATGAGAACAACATAGATAGATAGATAGATAGATAGATAGATAGATAGATAGATAGATAGATAGATAGATAGATAGATAGATATGAGAACAACACTCATATCAATGACAAAACAATTACATTAACAATCATGTTACGTTATTTTTAAAATTTTTCCTTTTCTTTTTCGTACCTTCTTTAAAACACTACTTCTCCGCTGCGAAGCGCGGGTATTCTGCTAGTCATCCAAATAATCCTCACAATGTTGTAATCCTGCTAGTACAATTGTCTTTAATTGTTGGATTATGGCAGGAGCATTCCTCATACCAAACTCCATCACTGTATATAGAAGAAAAGTCAGGTGTAACAAATGCAGAAATCTCAGAAGCATGTGGGATCAGAGACATTTGCCAGTATCTTTTAACAGGTCAAGTTAATGATAATATCAATACAATCGATTGCACATGTACTTTGTCAGCATGCCTATGTTGATCAAACACAGGAAGCTCTGCAGTCTACTTTGACTTTACGCTGTATGAAGATTAGTCAATAAATATAGGTTAACAACATTTGATGTGTCTTTTATATAAGTAACATATGTTTTTTATATAAAGACCATCACAAACTGAACTTTGCATGATACCTTGGCGAGCTCTGTAAGCCCTGCTGTTTTGTTGAAGGACATGCGTGTGGCAGATTGACTGGCAGGATGACGCCCAACCATCATGACGGTGCCATATTTCACCTTTTCACCTGGTGCAGCTGCATTGTTCTTATGTGTGACTTGATGTTTCTTATGGAGAGGGCTTCTGTTCTGTTTCTCTGATGTAGCACCCTCATCCTCATCTAAGTTCACCTCTGTTATAGCATCACCCAAGCAGTCGTGTCAGTATTATACCCTGGCCCTATTTCTTTTTCTTCGGTTGTATCCTTGAAAAGCGCACTTGTTTTGTTATATGTGTACCATTTGTGAAAGTGCTTATTTGATATTTGGACTCTTTGACACATTATACACTTCATGTCATAATTTTGCCATTATTGCAACATGAAAGTTAAGTTATCCCTGAAGCCTATGAAAAAACTCATACTTCTGGCCCACCTTAAATTACTTTGCACCTCTCCCACCTTAAATTACTTTGCACAAGCAGCACCGCTGCAGCTCAGGTTGTAAAGAAGATTCTCAGTGCTCAAGTGGTTTATCTGGGAGTGAGGTGCCTAGAATTGTATAGAGTAAATAATATATCGTCATTTGGGATATATACATTTCGTGTGTGTTCCGTGTCTATAATGATCTATGTAAACACATCGTTAAAACAGAAATGATTTTCACGTTTTAGTAATAATTACAAAATGTAGACATGAAGTGTATAGTGTGTGAAGGCTGAAGTCCAAACAGTTTAACAAAAGGTTCAAGTATAACACAACAAGTGTGGTTTTATTGAAGAATATAACCGAAAAAAAAGATGTTGGCTTAGGGTAAGATACTGACATGACTGCTTGGGCTGTGCAGCGCTAATAGTTGCTGACTCATAATCGAGATGTCGCCAGCTCAATTCCCAGGTCCACCAGTTACCATTTTGTTTTTTTCACTTTTAGTCTCTCAGTCACGTTCACGCTACAACCTACCCATCCCCCCACCACCCCAAATCTGACACTGTTAGTTTTTATTTGAAACTGGGAATAACTGTGGATGTTAGTGGTATTTTGAGACAATGGAACTGGAAATTCTCTAATTTGAAGGGATAAAAACTGACACACAAATACTGGTGTATCGTGCCTTCTTGGTATCTCATTGTCACTTGAATTTTTTTTGTTCAGTTTTATTGAGTGTTCCTGCTCATGCTCAATTAGTATGCACCTTATGGTCCATGATGTCAAAGCTGCACTGACAAATAAACAGAGACATAGGTATGTATGATATTTGAAATAATTCATTGTATGATCTGTATATTACATTTCTGAAAACATGTGGCACTGATGCAACATTATTTATATTATTCATATTCATTCACATACCTTCTTGCAGTTGTAATCAGCGACTGCGTTTTTTTTTTTTTCTTCCCGATCTTGCCCAATCTCTACATGTTGGTGTTTCTTTTGTACTACAGGACATGCAGAGGAAAGAATAGTACAGGGAGATCAGTTCAACGCTATGTACAATTATTAAATTGAAATGTTAAAAGTTCCCACACACCCAAGGACCAAGCTTCCTACATTTATGACAGGTGAATTTCCCCTTGGGATTAATAAAGTATCTATCTATCTATCTATCTATCTATCTATCTATCTATCTATCTATCTATCTATCTATCTATCTATCTATCTATCTATCTATCTATCTATCTATCTATCTATCTATCTATCTATCTATCTATCTATCTATCTATCTATCTATCTATCTAGGTGTACCTGTTGCAATGTACACATTTCTCTATACAGTGGTTCCTATTACATTGAAGGGGCACCTGACACTGACTGACTGAGTTTGCTTTCCTGGGGGACACGGAGGTCTTGAAACAAATGTTTGTCAATGTTGCATCCTCTTTTTCTTTTTCCATCGCCTTTTCTTGTTAGAATTGACAATGAAGTTCCTCTGCAAGGTGAGCCAAGAACACTCTTTTCTCTCTTTTCTCAGCGAACCCGTGCATGCCTTGTACAGTACATGTGCGTTCATCGCCGCCAGGTCAAGCATGTTGTAGCACACAGCAACTGGCCACCTGCATGTTCTTGCTCACACTGAATAAACTCACACCTTCTGGTGCATGATGCCAACGCAACACAGGGGAAAAAAAGAAAGAGACAAATAAATGTGACATTTTGAAGAAATCATTTTATGACCTGAATAGTACCAATCAGAAAACATCATCGCATTAATGCAATATTATTTGAGAACGAACAGCATTAGATCGGGAGTAAATTTATGTTGATGCTGTTAGTTAGGATCAGAGTGGGGGTGGGGGGGTGGGGAGAGAGTGTGAATGTGACTGACACAATAAAACTGACAAAAAGCTAACTTTTACAAATACCATAAATCTACAATATAAAAGACGCTGATGGAGAGTTGGGGTCGGAATTACTGGGGTCGTTGGCTTTGGTAATTTTTTACTCCAGCTATACAAAGAAAGCTAGGGGTGTTGTAATCTTAATACACAGAACTATCCCAATTGTAGCATCAGACATAATATGTGACAGTGAAGGGTGATATGTCATGGTGATGGGCAATTTATTCAATAATAAAGTGATTCTCATAAATATTTACAGTGTGGATAATAAAGATTTCATCCAAAATGTAACTGCATTTATTCCTAACTCATAAAATTATATTGGACAGAGACTTTAATTGTGTTTTAAATCCAGACCAAGTTAGGTCTTCAGCTACAGCGGCGATAACATCTGATACTGCTAAAGTAATTACACAGTTTCTAATGGATCAGAATTTATGAGACCCTAACTTTGAGCATATTTCTTCTTGTACTCCGCGTTATTGGTGCACGATACTGAAAATGCAGTACAGGCAAAATCGAAAAAAAAAAACCATGTTCAAATGACAACTCATGTTTAATGGCATAGTGTTTTCAAATAGTGACGTTTTCATGTATGAATGTGTGTATGCGTGCACGAGAGATATTATTCAGGTGGTTACTGGAATATAAAATAAACACTTTCACAAAAGTATAATGAAAATTTTTTTGCAAGAATAAAACTGAATTAACAAAAAATTTAATTGACAACAAGACACCAAGAAGACGATTCACCTGCATTTGTGCGTCTGCTTATACACCTTTAGTGATATATTTTATAGGTAGCAAAACTTTACACTGGGTGTTACACAATGAAATCATAAGCTTCCACTATCAGAGTGGACAAAGGCAGTACCGTAGCAACAGGCAGCTTCTTCACAACACCCAAAATGAAGAAGCTTTTGATTTCAGTCTGTAACAGTAAAGTTTGGGTGCATACACTGTCTGCCCACCGCTGTCAGATCTAACCACTAGTGTGGCGAATTGCTCTTGTACTGAAGTGACTTTAGCTGCAGGCGGAAGTCCCATTTTACTTATGGTGCCAAGCAGAGTTGTGTTGCGGTGCAGCAGTATATTAGCAGGTGAAATACTGTGAAGTAGCTGTTGTTACTGTTCTGCCTTTGTCCAGAAATGGCTCTATAAGCTTTATGGCCACAGACTCGGAAAATCTTGTCCCTGGGCTGTAACTCAAAACATAATAGATAAAAAAGGAGATGAGATTTTTCAAAGGTAAAGGTAAAGTGTGAAAGAGAAATGACTCCATTTCTAACCATATTAGTAAAGGATATTAGTAAAAGCAGTAGAGAGTAGAAATTCAGAAAAGATATTCTAAAGAGATTGTTTTAGTATTTTAGTAAAACAATGGTTAGGGTGGAGATGAAGAACATTTGAAGTAGTGAGGGTAAACTAAGACATACAGAGAGTGATATAGCAAATGATCTGAAGTTGCCTCCTTTTTAAGTTTACACGTGTGAAGATGTGGATAAACTCCTAGTGGTAATAGGAACTGTCAAGGAGTTACTTAGAGATTTGGAAATTTAACGGGGAGAAGTATTGTTTAAATTAAATGTCTGAAATCCACCAAATCACTGAGTCCATATAACCTTTATCCTAGAGTGCTTAAGGAGGTTAGAGAAGTACATTATGTATGTGAGTACATAAGCATGGGAACCCACCAAATATTATTCTATTATATTTAAAAGGTAATCCAGGTAACCGTATCAAGAAGGGTTTAAAATAGGGATATTCAAATCCAAGAAATTGGTAAATGTGTAGCATAAAGAACCAGAAGCGTTTAAAAACTCAGTTCAAAATTGGCAAGATATATTTTTAGCATACTTTTGTTTATCTGTTATGATCTGAGCTCTTTTTAAAATTTTCTCAGGCTTTCTTGAAGCCAGAAAAATCATTGTAGTGTCCTTTTGGTGGGGGTTTTAACATCCAAGGAAACTAATTATGCAAGCAGAGCTTTAATTAGAGCATCCATTTAAAGAACTGCTTTTTTTTTTTTACTGTTCTTTCTGATGCCATTTGGTTTTGACTATGGGTGCCACCATTTTGTGTTTTTTGTGTTGTTGTCTATTTTCTTGGATATTTTCACGTGATGCATCCTGAGCTGCATTGTTTGTGATGTCTTTGGTGAGCAAGTAGAAAGGTCACACCAAAACAAACTCCAGTGTCTGAGATTGGACTGAAACTAGTGACTTATTTCTTTATACTCATGATTATGTGTTATTTGAAACAAAACTCTATTTTTGACTCCAGATTTTTGGTTTACGATTTGGCTCAGATTTTTATATATTGACCTTTGCTGTGCTCTTGATTCTGTTCTTTGTTCTGTTCCTCATTCTTTAATTTTTAACTGACTGCCCTCTTCACAGTAAGTACAGTATCCTGAACACTACGACATCATGTGGACTGCAGTGTACATTTGGAATGAATGTCAGCTAGCAAAACAGGAATGCTACACCACTTATTTCATGCTTTATGTTTACAAATACAGTATGTATTCAGTTCAGCTCACTTTATTTTTGTATAGTGCTTTTCAATAAGTGCAGATATAGATTGCTGTGACAAGTTCTCAAATAAAATACAAGTATATTTATCAATCAAGTGATATTCCAAAAGGAGAAGGAATATTTAGCTCCCAAATGTTAGATTTGTCCCTGCAATATGGAAACTAAAATGAAACAATCTAATAAAACATAAATGCATAAAAGCTGGGGAACCATAGGTAAAGGAATACATTTGCCAAAATGTGAGATGTTAAACTAAGTTCATGAAACAAAAAAGGCTCAATTAATATGCTTTTGCTACATTGTTGTTTCCCTTGACTGTTATTTTTCTAAAATGTCATTCAAAGAGGATGTTAACATAGATTCCTATTTTGACCTAGACTCATGAGGTCAGACATGATTTTCAAATGAGAATTCATATCTGGGGACAACCTGTTAAAATATGTGTAGTGAATAGCGTTGAAATCCTGTGCTGCAAAGGCTTCAATCCACAGGGCTTCTTTCTAAAACCTCCTTCTCAAGGTCCTCCAGTGCGTGTGTTTTAAGCCACTGCCGGGGTTTCAGGGAAAGAGCAAAAGATACTGAACAAAAGACTTGATGGTGAGAGAAAATAAGAAGCTAAAATTGTTGTTTTCTATTAGGGAGCTCAGGCACATTGCAAAGAGTGCTGCAATAGTAGAGGCAGACAGACAGAAACACACATAGACCACCACAGCTACTGAGCTACAGAGTGCATCTGTCTGCTATGATATCTTTCTGTCATTTTAACTATTGCATCACTGTATGACATAACAATAGCAAATAGACATTAGATAAGCATTGTGGTCTGTGGATATACATGTTAAAATGCTGCAGCTATTTTGTCATGGCATGTTTGCTTTTCGGTAATGTTAAATTACTTTAGTTATTTGTTTAGATGTGCAGTCAGAAGGAGGGTACTGTTCAGGCTTGTCCATGCTTTACTGGTGTTGATAGGCAAATTTGTTGATTCATTTGTTTTGAGTTCTGAAATCTGCATCTCCCTGGGCTTTCATTATCATCTCTCTTAATGGCAGTCCTTTTGATGAAGTGTTATACAGCAAAAAACTTAGCCTAGAAATAAGATATAACACTGAATTTCAGGAGAAATGCGAGTTTCTTAATATTAGTGAAATTATCTGTCCATGCAGCAAGATAATTTTACTTGCCAAGAAATCTTAAAATAAGTTAGTACCAGTCTAGAAATAAGAAAGCTCTGATAGGTGTTCAAAAGTTTGAAATAAGTAGAAAATGCTATTTAGAACAAATTACTTAAGATTAGACTTTCTACAGTGGAAATACACTGAATATTAGAAAATAATTTTTAATTCAGTTGTTTTGCATTCTTAATTTTAGCACACTGAAAAATGAAGGCCAAGGAACAAGAAAATGAATCACTAATATAAGTGGAAAATTCTTAATACCAGTGGAGAAAGAAAGTCATGTTACTTGAAATAAGTTAGCTCATCTTGAAATAGGTCGTCCAATATTTAATCTCGGAGCATATACTGTATCTTAAAGCAGGAAAATTTTACAAAAATCACAGAATAAGAAAAAAATATGCGATTATTAAGAAATAAATGCTTGAAATAAGCAACATTATATGCCAATGGGGTGAGATATATTGACTTGGATTTTTAAAAAATCTGGAAAGTAGTTAATTTCAACACATACTAAACTATATTTGCATGATATATACAACAAATTTCAGTCTACCTACAAAAGAATAAGGTAAAAGTAGCACAGTGCTCTCATTTTAGGATGGTCCTCATTTCAAATTTAAACCAAATATTTTAGCAGAGGTTTGAATTAGGAATTCATTCCTACATTCAAGACACATAATTAATATGTAATTTCCTAATATATGTTGGATTCCTGAATAGATAAAATAACTTACAATAAAGACATAATCATTAGCATTGCTCTTTATTTATTACATCACTATCCAACAGCATTACTGCTGTGTTTACAATACAGAAACAGAGAAAAACATAAGCATGTGAAAATTAGTTGACACAGGAAGATTACCTTGTATATAACACAAACGTCATCTATATCATTATTGTACATTGTAGTTCAGGACTGTCTCATCTTGTCACAGTCAGAAATGCATAACATACTTAATTACATTAAAAAAAATTGTAACAGTGGTAACTTTGCCAAGAAACAGGACAAAGAAAATACAACCTAACATGTTAAAATTAACAAAATATCAAATTATTTAAAATTTATCTAATTGATTTTCAAATATTATGGTAATTATATATAGTACATCATAGACATGCATTTCCTGTTCCACATTTGGCTCACACAATTTTTCTTCTAGCATATTTGTATTTTCTCTTCAAATTGTGTCCAGTAATATTTCAGTTTGAATTGCAGAGATGACAGTGGCAAAGCACTTAGGACATGTCAGATGTAGTGCATAGTAGTATGCCATAAGGTACACGATAACTTCCTGCAACATTTCTTGAGGGAAAGTTTTCAAATGGTCACTTTCAATAGCTAGCATGCAGTTATCTTGGTCCACAATAAGGGCAGCGCTAGTCAGTGGTCAGTCTTTGCTGTAAAAAGGCATCAGGATTCTCGGAGGTCTTCAAGACAAACAAAAACCAACAAAGAAAATAGGCTGAATTTATTTTATCCTCTGTAGTCCTATACATGTTTATTATACATTTCCTTATTTATAATACTGAATTAATGTGCTCTTAACTTCTGTGATGTAGTTAAGATTATTCCAACTAAGAATACAACGCATTTGATCCATTACCTATAAAATAAGCACACTCTAAGTTAGCACATATTTTGTTTTAAGAAACCATTTTCAAAAATATTTCAGTCAAATGTCTGTGTTTTATGTACTTACATGATCCAGTTCTTTAAGGCATGGGTAAGCCTCCCATATAATCTATAAATGACCTCTGTGCATTAAATTCATGCTCAAGGAGCTGTGTAACTGCAAATTTATTTGGCTTTGGTTTCTTGTAAAGGTCCTGTAGTGTTTTGTAGTGCCTGGCCCGTATTTAGTGGCTGTCAACTATTGTGTCAACAGCTGCAAAAACATATAAATGAATAATCCAATCAGTTGTGTTTTCTAAACAGTCTGAACTAAGATGGGATATGACCATCTCTATTATGCCCTTACCAGATGGTTCACATTCTTTCTCTGCTGTAAGTTCTTGGGTATGACTAGAAGGTGACACGTTAACAAGCATCGCTGAAGCAATAGAATTCCCCAAAGATGCAGTGGAATCGGCCTTGCCTGAATTCTCGACTTCAGCAGCATCAATGCTTCTCAGTGGTGATGCCAAGACATCTCTTTATTTATTTGAGGCATACAGTCCTGTCGCTTCTGAGTTGTGCAGATATTCTCTAGCCTTTTCAGGAATTGTTTAAACACAGGTTCCTGTAATGAGATTACACTTTTTTTAAAAAGTGTGCAAGTGAATACAAGGTGTGACTGCTCAGTCTAAATCCACTATAAAAACTAGTTACTTACACTCACCCATGAATTTTGATCTTCAGCTGCACATAGCTTTGGATAATACTTGACTATACGTTTTGCCATTGAAGAAACCCCATGTTTGGAGGTATATTTGTCTTCCTTTGTTGTTGTCCTCAGTATGGGCACTACAGTGAATCTGGAAAGTATTCACAGCGCATCACTTTTTCCACATTTTGTTATGTTACAGCCTTATTCCAAAATGGATTAAATTAATTTTTTTCCTCAGAATTCTACACACAACACCCCATAATGATAACGTGAAAAAAGTTTACTTGAGGCTTTTGCAAATTTATCAAAAATAAAAAACCTGAGAAATCACATGTACATAAGTATTCACAGCCTTTGCTCAATACTTTATCAATGCACCTTTGGCAGCAATTACAGCCTCAGTTCTTTTTATATATAGCCACAAGCTTGGCACACCAATCCTTGGTCAGTTTCGCCCATTCCTCTTTGCAGCACCTCTCAAGCTCCATCAGGTTGGATGGGAAGCATTGGTGCACAGCCATTTTAAGATCTCTCCAGAGATATTCAATCGGGTTCAAGTCTGGGCTCTGGCTGGGCCACTCAAGGACATTCACAGAGTTGTCCTTAAGCCACTCCTTTGATATCTTGGCTGTGTGCTAAGGGTTGTTGTCCTGCTGAAAGATGAACAGTCACCCCAGTCTGAGGTCAAGAGCGTTCTGGAGCATTTTTTCATCCAGGATGTCTCTGTCCATTGCTGCAGTCATCTTTCCCATTATCCTGACTAGTCTCCCAGTTCCTGCCGCTGAAAAACATCCCCACAGCATGATGCTGCCACCACCATGCTTCACTGTAGGGATGGTATTGGCCTGGTGATGAGCGGTGCCTGGTTTCCTAAAAACGTGACGCCTGGCATTCACACCAAAGAGTTAAATCTTTGTCTCATCAGACCAGAGAATTTGTTTCTCATGGTCTGTGAGTCCTTCAGGTGCCTTTTGGCAAACTCCAGGCGGGCTGCCATGTGCCTTTTACTAAGGAGTGGCTTCTGTCTGTCCACTGTACCATACAGGCTTGATTGGTGGATTGCTGCAGAGATGGTCATCCTTCTGGAAGGTTCTCCTCTCTCCAAAGGGGACCTCTGGAGCTCTGACAAAGTGACCATCGGGTTCTTGGTCACCTCCCTGACTAAGGCCCTCTTCCCCCGATCGCTCAGTTTAGATGGCCGACCAGCTCTAGGAAGAGTCCTGGTGGTTTCAAACTTCTTCCACTTAACGGATGATGGAGGCCACTGTGCTCATTGGGACCTTCAAAGCAGCAGAAATTTTTCTGTAACCTTCCCCAGATTTGTGCCTCGGAGGTCTACAGACAATTCTTTTGACTTTATGCTTGGTTTGTGCTCTGACATGAACTGTCAACTGTGGGACATTATATAGACAGGTGTGTGCCTTTCCAAATCATGTCCAATGAACTGAATTTACCACAGGTGGACTCCAATTAAGCTGCAGAAACATCTCAAGGATGATCAGGAGAAACAGGGTGCACCTGAGCTCAATTTTGAGCTTCATGGCAAAGGCTGTGAATACTTATGTACATGTGCTTTCTCAATTTTTTTATTTTTAATTAATTTGCAAATACCTCAAGTAAACTTTTTTCAAGTTGTCATTATGGGGTGTTGCGTGTAGAATTCTGAGGAAAAAAATGAATTTAATCCATTTTGAAATAAGGCTGTAACATAACAAAATTTGGAAAAAGTGATGCGCTGTGAATACTTTTCGGATGCACTGTATGTTGGTCACTGTATTTCTAATTAATCTACAGCGCAGATCCTTTGAAAGAATACAATGCTCCTCTTTCCCTATGCGCTGCAGTTTTTTCTGACCTGCTCCAACTCACTGTCACTATGAAGTATGTATTCAGGGGTTGGTAGTTGAATGATTTTATAGGGGCTGGCTTCTCTTAAAAGTTTTCTGGAACATCTTTGCTCACTGGATTGAGGGGTAGGTGAAAGACTAGCATTTTTAGAGTATTGCATTCAGAAGAGGAGGGAGATGTGCAGCTGTCTTTTAAGTTATTTTGCTGCACAGAAAACTGTTTTACAGCTCCTTTTAAATAAAAATAGAGGAAAAGAACATTGAAAATAGTCACCAGTTATCAATAAACTGTTTATGAATTATGAAATTTGATGAAGCCTGACATAAATGGAAATATTTACTTTTATTTAACGTAAATGAAATTAGTAATCAAAGACAGCATTGCTCAAATATCTGACTGCTTATATTTTCATTGTTAAACTTTTTAGGTAACTAAAAACAAGATAGTAGTCATCATTTTTACCTCCTTATAAAACACTGAAACGATATGTGCTCAGTTATCTATTGATATGGAGTATTTTCACAATATGTTGTATTGAACTAAATAAGTGCTACATGAGTACTATGAAATTTTTACTTGTGTGTGCTAATTAACATGTAACACGCTATCATTCTCTGGCGCCATGATAAAGTTTATCAAAACATTTGTAAATTAATATAGACTTTGTATAAATGACAAACATACATAACTATGTGTTTACACAAAGATTCATATGGTGAGGTGAACATGTTGAGGCAACATCCTTGATGGATGCATGAGCTGTCCTGTGCTCAGGTGTGACATTTCACACTGCTTTTTTTGAATTATGGAAAATTTTAATTGAAAAGGACCAAACCCAAGTTTCTACTCTTCAAATTTCCACATACAGTATATTAATATATATTTATGCTGTTATCACTTTCATATCATAAGCGTCCTCCTTTTCCCTATTATCATTTATATTTTTCCCCTGCTTGACCTCAAATATCATCAGGACATGGACACTTCTAACATAAAAGTTGCTACAGAAGCCTTTAATCTCAACAAAAAGAACATAGCAAAAGTGATAATAACTACATTGTTTGCTCAACAATATTTCTTAAAATGAATAAATAAATAATGCTGACCTCTTGATGTACTGCTGGCCATGAGGTTTTCTTCGAAGGAAATATTCAGATCTTCACATGAAAGAGCCCCTAGAAGATCTTCTGTAATATTTACAACTTGAAAGCAACAGAGAAATCCAGTAATTCAGTTGTCTGCACAATTACCGGCAGTCATTTCCAACTCAGGTTTTAGGCTTGAAGTGCTAAATTTACAAATTTTTATAAGTTTGAGTTTCTTGAAAGAAGGTACAAGTGCAAATCATGATACCTTTTTATAAATGTTTTACATTTTGTATCCTTTCTGAACAAGTATATCATACTGAGTTTTTAGGCAAGTAGAGATATCCTACAGAGGTGTTTACGGTGTTGCCCGATCAAGGACACGATACATATGACTTACTAACTTAATTTGCGAGTGTATAAAATTAGCAGGGTGTTAACATTTCACTCAGACTGGGGCCTTCACCTGTGCCATCAAAGTAATAAAGACCACTGTCTCACTCAGGGCTGACTTTAGAATATATGACGCGCTCATGTATGGTTAAGGGGGATAGGTGCTCCCATTGCAGTTTCAAGTGCAGTGATCTTTTTACATTTAAGCAATGAGCTTACAATTGTGAATACCTCAAAATCGATAATAATTTTAAAATACTTGCCTCTAAATTTTAAAGTTTTTCTTTAAAGTTATCTCAAATAGAAGCGACTTGGGTCGTGTTCACTTTTACCATCGGTAATAACATGAGGTGCATGCAATGCAGTTAGAACTTGGCACATTTTTAAAAGATACATTTCAATTTATTTTTAAGCAAGCAGAAGTCTGTATCAGAACGTCTTTAACACTTTTTAAATAAATCACTGTAACAAATAAATCAACAACATTTAACTAACGGTTATTTCATAATAACTCTCTGTATATATGAAATCTAACAATCATGGCGCTCGATAAAGAGCCCGGTGTTGCTGTGCAGCCTCAAACCACTCATTAATGCCTGTGATGGATAGCTGGCTTCATATTCCGGCCCTCACCCCCAGGCCGCCAGGAGGAGCTCTCCCGACAGCATGGATGAACCCCGAATTCCAGCAGGGCCTCATGGACTAAGTAGCTTTTATGCACAGCCCTGCTGGATACCTTGGGGACCACTGGGAGTCGCTGTCGGCAGACCAGTGGACTAATTTTTGCCCTATAACCTTTTCTTCACCCCAGAACCCCGTCGCTTTTCCTTTGACGAACTTCCGGGGTGAAGAAAAGTACTTTTTACCTGACCCACATGGACTGGGGATTGGGAACACTTCCGGGTCAGGGAATATAAAAGGACTGTGGGAGCTCCCTGACGGCGAGTTGAGCTGGGGGGTAGGAGGGCAACGCGTCTGGGAGCTGGAGGATTAGATTATTGATTAGTGATTATTGTTATTTATGAATAGTGTGGATTGGAGGGTGCTTGGTGCACGTACTGTAATTATTATAATAAAAAGAATAATTGTAGCACTTTTACCTGGAGTTTGGTGTGGTACCTGAGGGTTCAAGACGTGGATCAGAACCTCTACTGCGACATGTCTAAAATGGCAAGAGAAGCAATAAATGTACCAATATGTTCGGATGCAAGAACTGCATGCAGTAGAAGTTATAATTCGGGCCAGTGTTTGCTGGATAAATTGCAAAGGTGAAAACCGGAAATGAAAAAATAAATATTTATAACATATACACCTACATTTTAAAAAAAAAATTATGTAATGGCTACACGAAACTAGCTTGCCCCATTACTTCTGTTTTGTGTCGTAATGATTATAGGTATCAACGTGGACAGGTGAAATCTTGTGGATTCATAAAAACAGAATGCACTGCAGCAGCAGTAAATATCAATTAGAAACTTACCTTTTAATATTTCCAGTGTGACTTCGTCAAGTGAATCCATTGGTTTACAGTATATGTGGAAATATGTTACTTATCAGCTGCGAAGAGCAAAGCAGTATTTTAGCTATC
This sequence comes from Polypterus senegalus, assembly GCF_016835505.1. Lineage (NCBI taxonomy): Eukaryota > Metazoa > Chordata > Cladistia > Polypteriformes > Polypteridae > Polypterus > Polypterus senegalus. The sequence continues at coordinate 67,935,583 of NC_053169.1, read as the reverse complement.
TATGTAACGTTGTTAATAACCTTACGGTGAGAACATTTCGAAATGTAACATCTGATGCACGGGAAAGCTAAGGACGATTCACAGGGAACGCGTTAGCGCATGCTCAAAGAAAGGTATGTTCCATTAAATGACAAAGAAGGGGTCAAAAACAGTGCTGGATATTCTATTTAAAAAAAAATAAATAACCGTATTTGTAAAAAAAACAAACAAAAACAATTGGACACTGCAAGGAAACTGTAATTATACCGTTAGCTTTTCATATACTCAACAATGTCATTGACGTAAATAATTTTTTTTCCTAAAATAATGGAACGATCCTGTATATTACATCACATAACAGCTGTAGTTGCTCAGCACTCATGCTTTTTGCTGTTTAAACACCAAAGATGATTTGGCGTTGTTTTATTTGCTGCTCGTTTGTGGCTTTGAGTTTAAAACTACACATTATATTGTTTGGAGTTCACGATGCTGTGTCTTTGATAGAGATGTTTTGTCATTTGAAATTAAAATCCCTAACCTGGATAAATCCACCCGTTTTGTTGATGCTATGAAGCTGGTTAATTTTAATTCCAGTGAGACTATATGACTCAAAAACAAAATATATATTCTTGTGAAGTACTACCTTGGGGATATCATTGAACTATATAAAACTTTTAAAGATTCCTAAATTCTTGAACTTTTCTTTTTATATTAATAAATTCCAGCAACACTGTTTGGATTAAGCCATTTATTTGACACAGTGAAAAAACTCTTGAATCAAACCACCAGACACATTTTTTATACAAGGGTCATTTATTTTAAAATGTGGAAACCGATTTGAAGAAAAATGTTACCATTTGAATATAATAAAGTACTACCCTTTGCAGGAATCCAGCTGTTAAATCTAGTTACAGAGAAAGGCCATTGAATTAGGCAAGTGTTAATCTGAAATGTCGTAGTTGTTAACAAAATCAAGGTTGTATTCTAAAACCTTTCTGGAATAAAAATAGTTTAATTTAAGTCTTGGGGTTGTTTCTTACTCATTTCTTAAAACAAGACAAACCTAGAAAGTTTTGGTTCTTGAAATAAGAATAGATGTTCTGCTATGCTCGTCGCTATAGTTGATAACAGGCTTTTCTCTCACAGTTGTAATTTTTTAGAGTCGAAATTGTCTTGGCATTACACTTTTATATCTAAGTCAGATAGCTTAAGTTATCTTGAATTGAGCAAAATAATCTAGAAAGTATCCACTGCAACATGAGATATTTAATCTCTTGGGGCAAAATATTAGATATATTACCTTAAAATAAGAAATTTTTACTTGTTAAGAAAAAATGTTTTGTAATGTACACAGTGTTTATATCAGATGCATATTTTGCAGTTCATATTTTTCTGTCTTCTGTATAACTGCCAATTATTTCAGGCTTACATCAACACCTACATTAGTTTGTAATGCTGAATAACAAGGAATACACACAGCACCTGTGAAGTCATATTGTTCACATTTGCCATTTGTCCTTTGATGACATTGAATGTCAGTATATAAAATTATAATACAGAAACATTTTTCACTTGCATCAGGTTATTTTTATTTTTAAAACGTGAAATGTGCTGTCTGCTCACACAACACACATTTATATGTCTAATAGGGACTTTGTAGGAGACTTTTCAATTGTACATGTTTTATTTTAATCAGAGGCTTGTTCTCTATTGGACCAGGTTAACAAGTAAACCTCTACACTTTGCAGTTCAAAATAACCCCGTCTCACCTTGAGTACAACCTTCATGAGATGTTGGATTGGTTTAGTAATGTAAGAAATCAGTGAGTTGTTTAATTACTCCCACCCAGTTTTAAGCAAGATTCACACTTGGTTATCTCAAGGCATACACTGCATCCGGAAAGTATTCACAGCGCATCACTTTTTCCACATTTTGTTATGTTACAGCCTTATTCCAAAATGGATTAAATTCTTTTTTTCCTCAGAATTCTACACACAACACCCCATAATGACAACGTGAAAAACGTTTACTTGAGGTTTTTGCAAATTTATTAAAAATAAAAAAACTGAGAAATCACATGTACATATGTATGCACAGCCTTTGCAATGAAGCACAAAATGGACCTCAGGTGCATCCTGTTTCTCCTGATCGTCCTTGAGATGTTTCTGCAGCTTAATTGGAGTCCACCTATGGTAAATTCAGTTGATTGGACATGATTTGGAAAGGCACACACCTGTCTGTATAAGGTCCCACAGTTGACAGTTCTTGTCAGAAGACAGAACAGACCTCGGCTCAAATACAATGCTTTTTTTCCACACTATACCTCCACAAGGTTTCTGTTTTCTCCGTTCCATGTTGCACAACAAAGCTATATTTCTTCTTCTCCCTCTACACCTCTGTATCCAGCAGAGGGCGCTAGAAACAGCAAAGGCCAAGCTGAGGAAAAAGATGTCTCTTTGAGCTGAAGGGATGAAGGGACACAGTAGATTTGAAAATAATATATAAAACTCCTTCAGTCTTTTTAAATATTTTGGACAATTTTATAACTCCAGTGTTCTTCATGTAAACAGCAGTCAGGATACATGCAATTCTACGCCTCTACTACAGTCATAGAAATGAATGACCTCTCCAGTGGATGGGATAGAGGGCCACAGTACACATTAAAGTGATGTAGAAAACTTCATACAATCAGTTTAAATTAATTTGGCACAATGTTAGCTGTCCAGTATTGACTTTGTAAGCAGCAGTCAGAGGGCATGCAATTCTACAGTGATACTCAAACTATGAAAATGAGTTTCCTCTGGAGTTGATTGGACAGAAGGCCACAGTAGACCTGAAAGTGATTTAAAAGACTTTCTACAACCTTTTAAAACACATTTGGAAGAGGTTTAGCTGTCCAATATTTATTTAATAAGCAGAAGTCAGAGGGCACACAATTCTATGGAACTCCTCAAGCTATTGAAATGAGTGTCCCCACTGGCGGATGAGACAGATGGGTACAGTAGACATAAAAGTGATACGGAAGACTTTTAACAATATTTTAAGATACATTTTAAGTAATTTTGTAACTGCAGTATTTATTTTGAAAGCAGAAGAAAGGGGGCATGTTTTCTATGGCAAAGGCCCAGCCAAGGAAATAGGTTGTACCCTTAGACTGAACGTATGAAGGGGCACAGTAGATATGAAAGTGGTATAGAAGACAGCCTGATAGGCTTATTAAAGAATCTGTGCACAATTTTAACTACCCAGTGTTTATTTTGCAATAGAGCACAGTAGGTAAGGAATGCCATAGACTGTTTCCTTTAAGTTTTTAAAATAAATTTGATTAGTTTTAATCTCCCATGAGCAACTGTGCATGTAATATATGGGAAATCAGAATTTTATAGGATAATGATACCTGCTGCTCCCAATTTAGAGGGGTGAAGGGGTGGTCATGAAGGGTAAGATTTTTTTTATAGAACTGAAAATATTTAATTCAAATGGTTTTTATCACTCATATGGCAGAGGTGAAGTTAAACAAAAGATACTTTTTTTTCCTTCCTCTTTATAACCCCAGGAACAACTATCTATGTCAATGTTTAAGAGCAAGGAATCATTACTACATGTATTTTAACAATTTGTCTTTTAAATGTCTTTCTTCAGAATTATTGGGTGTCAAGTAATAAATTGTTATTATCTTCTTATGTAATATGCTACTGTGGCTGTTTGTTTGTATGTCCAGGATTTTAAATCACCTGTGGCTCGCAAACCATTTCACCTATTGACCTGAAACTTAGTGCACATATACTGCGTGGCTTCTACTATCTGCTTTCGGGGTGATGATTTTTATTACTCTTTTTATTTTATTTTATTTTATTGTAGAATCAACTCTCGGCAGCGCATAGCAGGGTGGCCGTGTGGAGCATGCGTACGGGCATCGTTCTCATTCCCTACCATCTTTGCGGTCACTTCCCCTACCTCTTCATATCTTAAATCATTCTTGAGGCAGATTGAAGACTTAAGTGCCAGCCTAATTGAATCAATTTTAACGCAAAAAGATGCTGACGGAAGAAGAGAAGAAGCGAAGTAGAGAAAAGAAGAACTGCTTACGAAGCAGCAAGCACATCAACCTTTGAGCAAACGAATGCTAAACGTAATGAGAAAGAGGATGACAACTAGGAATTTTCAAGTCAGGTGTATTCACTGCACGTTATAGTGCAGCATGCCATTACTGGTTACTGATATTTTACAAAATTTTATTTTCCATTTTTCTTTGTTGATGAGCTCCCACTGAAGAATTTATTGGTAATATACATACAGTGCTTGAAAGTTTGTGAACCCTTTAGAATGTTCTATATTTTTGCATAAATATGACCTAAAACATCATCAGATTTTCACTCAAGTCCTAAAAGTAGATAAAGAGAAACCAGTTTAACAAATGAGACAAAAATATTATACTTCGTCATTTATTTATTGAGGAAAATGACCAAATATTACATATTTGTGAGTGGCAAAAGTATGTGAAACTCTAGGATTAGCAGTTAGTTTGAAGGTGAAATTCGAGTCAGGTGTTTTCAATCAATGGGATGACAATAAGGTGTGAGTGGGCACCCTGTGTTATTTAAAGAACAGGGATCTATCAAAGTCTGCTCTTCATAACACGTTTGTGGAAGTGTATCATGACACGAACAAAGGAGATTTCTGAGGACCTCAGAAAAAGAGTTGTTGATGCTCATCAGGCTGGAAAAGATTATAAAACCATCTCTAAAGAGTTTGGACTCCACCAATCCACAGTCAGACAGAATGCGTACAAATGGAGGAAATTCAAGACCATTGTTACCCTCCCCAGGAGTCGTCAACCAACAAAGATCACTCCAAGAGCAAGGTGTGTAATAGTCGGCGAGGTCACAAAGGACCCCAGAGTAACCTCTAAGCAACTGAAGGCCTCTCTCACATTGGCTAATGTTCATGTTCATGAGTCCACCATCAGGAGAACACTGAACAACAGTGGTGTGCATGGCAGGGTTGCAAGGAGAAAGCCACTGCTCTCCAAAAAACATTGCTGCTTGTCTGCAGTTTGCTAAAGATCATGTGGACAAACTAGAAGGCTATTGGAAGAATGTTTTGTGGACAAATGAGACCAAAATAGAACTTTTTGGTTTAAATGAAAAGTGTTATGTTTGTAGATAGGAAAACACTGCATTCCAGCATAAGAACCTTATCCCATCTGTGAAACATGGTGGTGGTAGTATCATGGTTTGGGCCTTTTTTGCTGCATCTGGGCCAGGATAGCTTGCCTTCATTAATGGATCAATGAACTCTGAATTATATCAGAGAATTCTAAAGGAAAATGTTAGGACATCTGTCCATGAACTGAATCTCAAGAGAAGGTGGGTCATGCAGCAAGACAACATCCCTAAGCACACAAGTCGTTCTACCAAAGAATGGTTAAAGAAGAATAAAGTTAATGTTTTGGAATGGCCAAGTCAAAGTCCTGACCTTAATCCAATCGAAATGTTGTGGAAGGACCTGAAGCGAGCAGTTAATGTGAAGAAACCCACCAACATCCCAGAGTTGAAGCTGTTCTGTATGCAGGAATGGGCTAAAATTCCTTCAAGCCGGTGTGCAGGAATGATCAAAAGTTACCGGAAACGTTTAGTTGCAGTTATTGCTGCAAAAGGGGGGGTCACAACAGATACTGAAAGCAAAGGTTCACTTACTTTTGCCACTCACAAATATGTAATATTTGATCATTTTCCTTAAAAAATAAATGACCAAGTATAATATTTTGTCTCATTTGTTTAACTGGTTTCTCTTTATCTACTTTTAGGAGTTGAGTGAAAATCTGATGATGTTTTAGGTCATATTAATGCAGAAATATAGAAAATTCTAAAGGGTTCACAGACTTTCAAGCAGCACTGTATAGTAGGCGCGCCAAAATTATTGAAAATACAGTTAACAGGTGGCATTTTTCAGTGTCTTTTAACAAAGTTTATACTGTCCATTAACAATCACAGAGCACAAAGCCCCACCCCCTATGACATAATATCGGAAGTCCCGCCCGTATGACGCAAGACCGGAAGTCCCGCCCGTATGATGCAATACCGGAAGTCCTGCCCCTGCTGATGTCACGCCGGTCCCCCCGCGTGACCTAGTCCCGCCCTCTAGCACCTGATTGGCTCTCCTTTCTGTCAAGGGCCTTTTGATGGATGTCTGACCCTCCTTGAACCCGCCCCAGCACCTGATTGGTTCAGGAAAATATCAAGGGCAGCTTGATGGATGTCTGACCCCTGTTTGAACTCATCCCACAGCCACCTGCTTAATTAAACAAACTGTCAAGAGCAGCCCCCCTCCTTGAACGAAACTGACAAATCCAAGCCAGTTACAGACCTGTTGGTGGCCCACTTCTCTCGAAGACACACGCACAAGAGTTTCAAGGGGCAGAGCTGCCTGCCTCTACGGTTTGGGTAAGAACTCCTGTATCTATCTATTATTTAAAACAATCTATGACTTTAAAGATCTAAACCTTAGTTTAGCACTTGTAAACCGTTTTTTTTTATTTTATCTAAGTCAAGCCCCCAGACGTTCTCTGCACTGACAAGCTGTCCTTTCACTCACTCTACACAGCTGATGTGTGAGAGCTGAGAGCTGAGACAGCCTCTGCGTGCACCCCCGAGATGCCACTGGGTCGAAGCTCCAAGCGTACATGCAGTCAAGTTCGATAGACTAGTTGATTTGATAGACTAGTTGCTGGCTCTCTGTCTACACAGCCGAGATCTCCCCACACTTCCCAGTCCTCCACACTTCCCTGCCAGTTCTGAAAGGGCAAAAAAAAAAGCAAAGCATTTTGTTCTATCTACGATTTTAAGATGAACCCGCAATTAAAACTTCTCATCTTTGCTTCAAACTAAGTCAAGCTGCTTTTTTTCCATCTCACAGACAGATTCTACAGTAAAAAACAGCTTTAGTGGTGATTCAAGCTTCCCACCTCACAGAAAGAAATCAAGCAGCCTGGCTTTTAGCAGACCCTGCTCTCTCTCAAAACTGACAGGCTCGGTGTAGACAGAGAGAGCCGGACAGCCCCCTGCTGCAAACTGTATGTGGCCGGAGCTCTGCTGACAGAAACACCCCCCACCCCCCTGCTGTGTTCTGCGAGCGCATGCTTGTCAACCCCCCACCTTAACCCGGAACGGGAGTGCGCATCAAGCTCGCACGGTCGAGTGAACGGAGCACAAATATTTACCAGAAGCGGGATTCGAAACCACGTTGGCATTTGTCCCTTGAATCTTAAAGCCATAGCCTTTGGTTTGAATCCTACCTGGCAGGTAGAAAATTCTTTGTGAGTTGTGGTAATCACATCTCAAAGACACATGATATCCGATATGGTGTTCCACAAGGCTCTGTCCTGGGTCCGCTGCTTTTCTCAATGTATATGCTTCCATTAGGTCAGATTATCTCAGGTTAAAATGTGAGTTACCACTGCTATGCTGATGACACACAGCTGTACTTATCAATACCACCTGATGACTCCGACTCTCTCGATTCACTAACACAATGTCTTACTGGTATTTCTGAATGGATGAATAGTAATTTTCTCAAATTAAATAAAGAGAAAACTGAAATCTTAGTAATTGGCAATAATGGATTCAATGAGGTTATCAGAAATAAACTTGATGCACTAGGATTAAGACGGAAGTAAAAAACTTAGGGGTAACCGTTGACTGTAATCTGAATTTTAAATCGCATATTCAACAGACCACTAGGACAGCATTTTTTCACTTAAGAAACATAGCAAAAGTTAGATCTCTTATATCATTGAAAGATGCTGAGAAATTAATTCACGCTTTTGTTTTCAGTTGACTAGATTATTGTAATGCACTCCTCTCAGGACTACCCAAAAAAGACATAAATCACTTGCAACGAGTGCAGAATGCAGCTGCTAGAATCCTAACTGGTAAAAGAAAATCTAAACACATTTCTCCAGTTTTGATGTCACTACACTGGTTGCCTGTGTCATTCAAGATTGACTTTAAAATACTGCTTATGGTTTATAAAGCCTTAAATAATCTCGCTCCATCTTATATATCGGAATGCCTGACACATTATATTACTTATATATAACTTAAAAGAAGTGGTGAGGCGGCCTTCTGCTGTTATGCACCTAAAATCTGGAATAGCCTGCCAATAGGAATTCGCCAGGCAAATACAGTAGAGCACTTTAAAACACTGCTGAAAACACATTACTTTAATATGGCCTTCTCATAACTTCACTTTAACTTAATACTGATACTCTGTATGTTCAATCCATCACAATAACTATTCATAGTGGCTCTAAAATCCATACTGACCCCAACTCTCTCTTCTGTTTATTTTTCCGGTTTCTTTTTGGTGGTGGCCTGCGCCACCACAACCTACTCAAAGCATCATGATGCACCAACATTGATGGATTGGAAGCCAGAAGTCTACGTGACCATCATCATCAGGTCCTTCCATGAAAACCCTAAATACAAAGAGGACTGTTTGACTTATGTTAGGTAGATTGCCCAGATGGGACTGGGCAGTCTCGTGGTCTGGAACCCCTACAGATTTTATTTTTTTTCTCCAGCTTTTGGAGTTTTTTTTCTGTTTTTTCTGTCCACCCTGGCCATCGGACCTTACTTATTATTATTATTATTATTATTTTTATTATTATTATTATTATTATTATGTTATTTAATGTTGACTTATGTTTATTTTTTATTGTGTCTTCTATTTTTCTATTCATTTTGTAAAGCACTTTGAGCTACATTTTTTTGTATGAATATGTGCTATATAAATAAATGTTGATTGATTGATTGATTAAACAGATCGGACCTCTGGGGATACAGAAATGCGCTTCACAGCCCAGAGCTGGCAGAGTAGGGAGGAAAGGATGGGGCGAGATTCACAGCACCTAGGCAACAGTTTGCATCCGATATGAAAAATTGCCTTACCTTGTGGAATGCAGCTTGTAAAACAAAGGATATTTTTAGGAGATATTCCAAAGACGCGGTGCAACGAGCATTGCTTGCTTGTCCGGTTCAAATAATTGGCAAACATTAACATAAAGCACTTCCAAAATACCGTTCTATAAAGAGAGAGGCTTTAAAATTGGTCTAAAACCTTTTTTCAACCCCTTTTAAATATATTTTGATATATAAGCCTTGTAAAAATCACACAGACGTATGCCGCAGTTCCCTTTCAAATCATGTTTGAGACGTCTAAAATATCTAGCCTGGGCTGAATGTTCACATATATACAGAGCTTAACTTTAGGGTTTATTTTCCTAGGGCTGTCTAAAATCAGACAAAAGACAGTTACTAAAAAAGAGCAAAACCCTAATTTCCTTAATTACATTGTCCTCCTGGCTGAGTAATGAACCATGTCCTGTATATGTCGAGATGCCAGCCCATGTCTGCCGTCCCTTACAAAATGAGTAACCTAAAAACGTTATATAGTGTAAGTATAATATAATGAAGTTATTTTTAAAAGTAACACCACAACGCTCAAGAGAGACTGATTCCACGTGTGTTTTTGGATTTGCTGTGGTCAGTGAATTTTTAATTTTTTGCTTAGCTCATTTCTATCACCTAGGAGCCTTTTGACAAAGGAAAACTCTGTAAATGCACTTGTGCATTTAAACAGAGCTTTATAAGGAAGCACACGAGGCTATAGTGGAGTGTGCTGGTTTAACCAGAGGCCTTTAAAACACCCTTTGGCAAGCCACGAATAAGTCGGTCATTTTTTCAATTGTTTCCAAAGCACATAGCCCCCCAGTGTCTATATGAACTTCTTAGAAAAATTATTTCTTTTATCTTTGTATAGAATGAAATGAAATATAACTATTATTCATGCAAACTACTCATGATTATTATAGGCACCAATCGAGTATGTTTTTAAAAAACGGATGGCTGAATCCTTAATATTTCCAATTTGATTCTGAAGTGCATGCATGAGCGCGCTCGTGTGTAGTCACGTGAGCGCGCTCATGCGTGCGTATAATATAAGATGCAGCATTTTTTTCTATCTATGTGTACGACGAATAATGTACAAATTCATAGGACTGAAGCAAACAATAGTAGTTTTTCATACCGAAACGTGTAATCCAATCAAGTAGTTTTTATCTCGGCGTCAGAAAATTCAAACAGGGGCCTCTTATCTGAGAATATTCAGCAGTGGCTTTAAAGCGCAGGCCGGTGGTGCATTAACTCTGACATAATAAAAGTATTCTGAACTATCTGCAGAAGGGACCCGTTTGTGAAATGCCTAATGTTTCGAAATGGACTCTCTCTGTACGTAGCCGCCTGTTTTTTAAAGGCTGAGATATTGAAACATTTTTGCTTTATAAACTCTCATTTGAACAACCGGTTAGAGACAGACTCCAGGAGCTTACTGTAACAGTGTTTTCATTCATTTCATTAAATGTAATTATTTTAATACAGAATAGTAGCCCAGATTCCGGGTGATTTTAGACGTGTGAGTAATATAATGAAATTAGTTTTAAAAGTAGCCCCATACTGCACAAGAGAGACAGATTCCACGTGTGTTTTAGGATTTGCTGCGGTCAGTGATTTTTTTTTTAATTTTTTGCTTAGCTCATTTCTATCACCTAGGAGCCTTTTGACAAAGGAAAGCTTTGTAAGTACACTTGTGCATTTAAACGGAGATTTATAAGAAAGCAGGTTGCACACCTTATCCCAGTTTTGTTCGTGCATTTAAAAGCACTCACTGTTACACTAGCACAAAATGTTGATATTTTCTGTCTACTCAAAACTAAAATTATTTCTATTAACACGGGATAATTAGAAATCATTTTACTATTTTTAATTAAAAAGTTAAAAACAGAAAAGCCCAATTATGATTTTTGTTTCTGCGATGGGTTGGCGCCCTGCCCGGGATTGGTTCCCTGCCTTGCGCCCTGTGTTGGCAGGGATTGGCTCCAGCAGACCCCCGTAACGCAGTGTTCGGATTCATCGGGTATTTCCCTGCCTTGCGCCCGTGTTGGCAGGGATTGGCTCCAGCAGTCCCCCGCGACCCCGTGTTCGGATTTAGCGCGGCGCTCTGTTGCACATCCAAAGTTCATTGAACTAAAATATCAGAGCTAATTACTCTTTCTGCTTAAACTAATGATCAAATATTTAGGTAATTCTTAATTAAACACTAAAGCATTAGTGAACAAAATACATTTTCAGTAGCCAAGTAAAATGACCAGTTGCTTTAACATGAAAATAAAGCATTATAAGAAAAATCCCTTTTTCCAACAGTTTTCTTGACCGGTCTTTAGAATTATCAGTGCCTTTCTGATCACATCACCCCAAACATAGCATCTGTACTCATTTTAAATGATAATAGCTAGTATAAAGTCCCTAAAAGAACTGGATACATCAAATATCTTCTATCATGTATCTTTTCTTGCCAGCCCAAGTCATTCAGATTCTGCTTACAACACACATGTACGATTATTTATCTCAAATGGCCAAATCTTTGGCCTGCTAATCATGAAAAAAATCATATTTTATTCTCATGACACTTTTATTATACCTACTTAACTTTTATCGACATTTATCTACCTCTATATTTATTTTTCTGTATCAGAATGTAGTTTAAGTTAATTTGTTTTGGGTTCAATAGATGTATTTTTCATATTTTCAATTCTTGTTTTCTTTTTTTCACATCTTAGAGTCCCCTTTTTTGTTACTTCGTGCCCCCTAGCAGGGTCCGCCCCAAGTTTGAGAACCACTGTGTAGGGTTTTATTTGTAAAGCACTCTGCGGCATTTCAAGCTAAGTTCGATTCCCTTGTTTATTCAGTCGTCCATCTGTGTTCCATTTTCATTATAAATTGTATTTAGTCTCTCTTTATTTACTCAGCATTTTATACGATGATTAGAAAACAGTTATCTTGTTCAGGCTTTAATTTAAAACAGCATTTTCATCAACAGGTTATAAACACTTTGGTACTCAGGGGGCTTTGTATAATACAACGTTTTATAAATTCTGTGAACACTTGGTAAGAGCCTTCCATTTTACATCAGTTATGAACCCCTGAAAATAAGAACGATTATAGCAGGTTATAGGAGCCTGTACACTACAGGGCTGATGAGGATTAGGCTTTGGACACGTTAGGCCAATCAGGATGGAAAATCAATCAATCAATCAATCAACATTTATTTATATAGCACATATTCATACAAAAAAATGTAGCTCAAAGTGCTTTACAAAATGAATAGAAAAATAGAAGACACAATAAAAAATAAACATAAGTCAACATTAATTAACATAGAATAAGTAAGGTCCGATGGCCAGGGTGGACAGAAAAAACAAAAAAAAAAACTCCAAGGGCTGGAGAAAATAAATAAAATCTGTAGAGGTTCCAGGCCACAAGACTGCCCAGTCCCCTCTGGGCAATCTACCTAACATAAGTCAAACAGTCCTCTTTGTATTTAGGGTTTTCATGGAAGGACCTGATGATGATGGTCACGTAGACTTCTGGCTTTCAGTCCATCTATGTTGGTGCATCATGATGCTTTGATTAGGTGGTGGTGGCGCAGGCCGCCACTATAAAGAAACCGGAAAAAGAAACAGAAGAGAGAGTTGGGGTCAGTACGGATTTTAGAGCCACTATGAATAATTATTGTGATGAATTGAACATACAGAGTATCAGTATTAAGTTAAAGTGAAGTTATGAGAAGGCCATATTAAAGTAATGTGTTTTCAGCAGTGTTTTAAAGTGCTCTACTGTATTTGCCTGGCGAATTCCTATTGGCAGGCTATTCCAGATTTTAGGTGCATAACAGCAGAAGGCCGCCTCACCACTTCTTTTAAGTTTAGCTTTTGGAATTATAAGGAGACACTCATTTGAAGATCTAAGCTTACGGTTTGGAATATAATGTGTCAGGCATTCCGATATATAAGATGGAGCGAGATTATTTAAGGCTTTATAAACCATAAGCAGTATTTTAAAGTCAATCCTGAATAACACAGGCAACCAGTGTAGTGACATCAAAACTGGAGAAATGTGTTCGGATTTTCTTTTCCCAGTTAGGATTCTAGCAGCTGCATTTTGTACTCGTTGCAAGTGATTTATGTCTTTTTTGGGTAGTCCTGAGAGGAGTGCGTTACAGTAATCTAGTCGACTGAAAACAAAAGCTTGAATTAATTTTTTAGCATCTTTCAATGATATAAGAGGTCTAACTTTTGCTATGTTTCTTAAGTGAAAAAATGCTGTCCTAGTGGTCTGATGAATATGCGATTTAAAATTCAGATTACAGTCAACGGTTACCCCTAAGTTTTTTACTTCCGTCTTAACTTTTTAATCCTAGTGCATCAAGTTTATTTCTGATAACCTCATTGAATCCATTATTGCCAATTACTAAGATTTCAGTTTTCTCTTTATTTAGTTTGAGAAAATTACTATTCATCCATTCAGAAATACCAGTAAGACATTGTGTTATTGTATCGAAAGAGTCAGAGTCATCAGGTGCTATTGATAAGTACAGCTGTGTGTCATCAGCATAGCTGTGGTAACTCACGTTGTAAACTGAGATAATCTGACCTAACGATAGCATATAGAATGAGAAAAGCAGCGGACCCAGGATAGTGCCTTGTGGAACACCATATCGGATATCATGTGTCTTTGTGATGTGATTACCACAACTCACAAAGAATTTTCTACCTGCCAGGTAGGATTCAAACCAATTTAAGACACTGCCAGAGAGGCCCACCCATTGACTAAGGTGATTTCTAAGAATATTGTGATCAATGGTGTCAAATGCAGCACTCAGATCTAAGAGGATGAGAACAGATAAATGGCCTCTGTCTGCATTCACTCGCAAATCATTTACTACTTTAACGAGTGCAGTTTCTGTGCTGTGATTTGTTCTGAAACCTGACTGAAAAATGTTTTAGTGAATAGTTACATCATATCTATTATATGTGTTAGCACAAGGATTCAAATTTTACTAAAAATGTGAGGTTTTATTCTTTCTTTTAGGTAGTCCAGGTAACATAGGGAAAGCTGTCATTGAAAACTGCTTTTCCCTCTGTTTGTGAAAAAGCACCCTTGGTTTTAGTAGCATTCAGGGTGAAGGGGATGTAAGTTTAAACTGTGATTCCAATAGTCAACAAGTGTCTGCAAACGTCTTGAATACAAGTCAAAGGACCAGGGTTTGTGCAGGGATCATAGTCAGGGGCAGAGTTAAGCTAGACATTATTATTCCAAAATGAAACAATGACTTGCCCATATCACAAAGATAAGACAGTACAAACTAAAATGTACAAATACTAAGTCACAGAGGAGAATAAAAAACATCTTAAGACCGGATCATCAAGGGATCACCCCAGCTCACCGCACACTACAACAGAACCTATGTGTTCTGTGATATATTATCAGCTAAGCTGTCATCTCTGTAGGCAGTTCCACGGGATTGCAAAGAGTTGGGGAAAAACATTATTTAACATCTGCTAGTATGAGGCTAATTAACATTAGCTGGTTATTGTCAGAATCTTATCTGACAGTAAAGGTTAGGCTTGTGTTCCTCCTGATTCAGGAAGAACATTAAATATTGGATTTTAGAATATGAACTAGACTGGTAGTCATGATGGTAAAGAAATTTGTGCCAAAATAAATAAATAAAGTTATTTATGAAGTAAATAACCACATGAAAAAGTGGAGTGATTACAGTTTGAAAAACTGCCGTGATACATTTGAAGTAAATAAGAAGCTTTTTTTTGACATGCGCAGTCTGGAATAGTCTGAATGTGTTGTAATAAGTTGAGACTTGAGGCGTGAAAAGGTTTGGGGCAGCCACCCATTTAATTCGGTTTCCTGGCTGCAAACGTACTTGAGACATCATAGTCAAGTTTACACAACAGAGTCCAAAACAGAACTGTCTGCCAGAGCAAAGCAGTGGGCTTTATAGTATAGATTATTTTAAATAATAGTTAGATACAGGAGTTCTTACCCAAACCGTAGAGGCAGGCAGCTCTGCCCCTTGAAACGCTTGTGCGTGTGTCTTCGAGAGAAGTGGGCCACCAACAGGTCTGTAACTGGCTTGGATTTGTCAGGACATGCCCCGGGCATGCCCGTTCAAGGACGGTGGCTGCTCTTGACTGTTTAATTAAGCAGGTGGCTGTGGGATGAATTCAAACAGGGGTCAGACATCCATCAGGCTGCCCTTGACATTTTCCTGAACCAATCAGGTGCTGGGGCGGGTTCAAGGAGGGTCAGACATCCATCAAAAGGCCCTTGACAGTTTCCTGAACCAATCAGGTGCCGTAGGGCGGGTTCAAGGAGGGTCAGACATCCATCAAAAGGCCCTTGACAGAAAGGAGAGCCAATCAGGTGCCAGAGGGCGGGGCTAGGTTACGTGGGGTTGACCAGCGTGATGTCAGCAGGGGGCGGGACTTCCGGTCTTGCGTCATACGGGCAGGACTTCCGGTCTTGCATCATACGGGCGGGACTTCCCGTATGACGTCATAGGGGGGCGGGGCTTAAGGGTCATAAATTATTTTGACAGAAAGTGCATGCTTATAACTACTAATATGTAACACAACTGCAACCTTAGAACGCAGCCTTTATGACATTGTTGTGTGTAAGAAAATAGTAGGCAGGCTGCTGTGTGTGCATGGTTAATGACAGATAAGACTGCATTTTGTATGGACCATGCATTAAATCAAAAGAGAAATGGTGCACAAAGATGTGCAAACACAAGGAGATCCGTGACAATCAGACCTTAGTGGACCTGTGCCAAATTAGGAGGGAAACTGAATTACACAGGGCACAGATATATTCATAACACCCTCTGTTTCCCGTGGCATAAATGTCAATCAAACCTTAAAATCAATTACATTTCACTATCAGGGCTTGCACAGAAATCAATACTAGACCATGCCTGTTTCTACAGATCATTACAAGGTCCAGATTGTGCCTTTATACGTACAATATACATAATTTTACAACTTTTTCTTGAACATTTTTTATCTTGGTGGTTTGTTCTCTGGTATATATCACGCATCAACCCAAGCACAAATCTGATTAATTTTAGGTGTGAACATTTGTTTGTCACTTGCTATCAGTATAATTTAATATAAATTGTAACGTGCAGGCAGTGCTCTCTAACCACTGCAACAATACCAGGTGGGGGCAACCTATGGAGAGTGTAGCTGTTGATATCCTTGGCCTGTTTTCCACGTTTACTCAGGGCACTGGTTATGCCTTGGTAGCAATTGACTATTTCGCAAAGTGGCCTGAGGCTTACATGCTACCAGATTAAGAAGCGGAGACTGTGGCCGAGGCCCTCATTGATGGATTTTTCAGTAGATTTGGGATTCCAGATGAATTACACTCGGACCAGGACCAGAATTTTGAGAGTGAGGTATTTCAGCATCCGAAAAACCCGTACAGCCCCTCTTCACCCACAGAGTGATGGGCTTGCGGAGAGGTTCATACAGACACTTACAACACACTTGGCTCTTGCCACTTCTCAAAACCAGCATGACTAGGATTAACAGCTGCCATTGGTACTCCTAGCCTTTTGGTCTGCAGTGCAGGAGTCTTCTGGCTGCACACCTGCCCTACTAATGTTGGGAAGAGAATTAAGAACTCTCACAGAACTTGTGTTCAGGCTACCCACTGTACTATGGTTGAAGTGTCTGGTCCTGAATATGCTCGCAAACTACAGATTCACATGGAGGCTATTCATGCATTTCACTCATCAGAAGCGACAGTACAAACTGTGAGCTCGAGGCCAACCTTTTCAAGAGGGCGATCAGGTTTGGTTCAGTGTTTTGTCAGGTTTCCGCCCACATTCCAAAGTCATGCATGTTAGGTGCATTGGCGATCCTAAATTGTTACTAATGTGTGCTTGGTGTGTGTGTGTCCTGCAGTGGGCTGGCACCCTGCCCAGAATTTGTTCCTGCTTTGCACCCTGTGTTGGCTGGGTTGTATAGCGGGTTGGACAATGGATGGATGGATGGACACACCTCGGAGGGGATGTTTTGTTTTGTGGTGTTCCAGAGGTGTGCTGGGGGTTAGAGGATTGCCGGAGTCAATGAGAGTGCTCTATTTTTGTATAGGACCAAGTCAACCAAAATAAAATTGAAGAGGCCCTGACAGCTGCGAGTGCTCCTGTTATTATTTATCTGGATCGTTTCAATATCAATAAGGAATAAGAAATCAGTCCATATGTTTTGTTTTTCACCTAATCAGTTGATACATGCTTTAAATCATTCTTGTGTCTTATAGCATAAAAAGAATATTCACTTTAATTCTTTCTTTAAACTGAAAATAAAGAGGTGACCAAAATTGGTGGGGAGGTCATCAGATTTTGCCCCTCCAATAATTTAATGTATTAATAAGGAATGATAAATCATTTGATACACATTTTTGTATTATTCTTGTCTTTCATAATATATAAAGAACAAACCTTCATTTTATTTCCTTTTTTGAACTGAAAATATAGGGTGGGCTAAAACTGATGCGTACAGTAGGTCATCAGATTTGGTCCCCCCTATAATGTAATGTTGCAGTAAGGACTATGAAATCAGTTGAAATGTATTTGATAGAAATATTGTCTCTCATGGTATAAAAATGGCAAAACTTTACTTTAATGGTTAGTTTGAACTGGAAATAAAGGGGGTCATGTCAAGTGCAGTAAACAATTTGAGTTTGCTTAACAAATCTTCAGTCTCTGAAATACATTGTCACACATGTGTGCATGGGAGGCAGCTAAAGGGCTTGAATGAGAGTAATTCCAAGCCAGACTGGGAGGTAGCTGAATGCATTGACTGTTTTTCTCGCTTTTCTGTAGACCATTCATTAGAAATTCCACCTGGTCCTGATTACGTCATTCCTGGTTCTGTCCCCTTTAATGTCATTTCCAGGTGTAAGCCTATGGATGAAGACCCTTCTGGTTCCTGCCCCTTTGTCACTTCCTATACTGACCTTTAAAGCCCCCACCTTTCCTCCATTCCCTCAGTTCTGTTTTGGACTTCAATCTGTACACATCATTACAAAACTGTAAACCATTTTGCAGCAAGGGAATAATATACGGGTGGCTGCCCCAAACCTTTCTGTGGCTTTTGTTTTTATTTTTGTGACAATATATAATACATCAGTTTTGGATTAACTTGGAGAAAAATAAAAAAATAATAAAGCACTGTCTGGAGATGGGCAACTGTAGCCTAAAATTTATATTGTGGACATAATTTTCATTTTGCAGTGTTAATCAACCAAAAATGGTGGATCAAGTAAATAGTAATTGCAGTGCTGGTCAAAGTCTTTAATTTCAGAGACTTCATGAGATAAAGGGGACTATCTTTACCATGGTGCTCTTTAGAAACTATTTAACATTCATGTCAGCCAGGTGGAACTTAATGTGATGCATTTGCTTTAAAGGTACTATCATGTATGCATGTCAGAGAGCCACCAGAGGAAAGCACTACCAAGTTGGGATACATTGGGGCATTGTCCCTGATGGTATTGTCTCTCACGCACAGCTCTGAGAAGATGCCCAATGAGGGAAACTGACATCAGCCCTTCCAGGCTGAGGACTATAAGACCGATATGCTCCTGGAAGGTGGTGTCTTATTTGGGAAAGAGCAGAATGCCAGATAGAGCTCCAAGCCATCTTAACCTTTGCTTTAGAATGTCCTACAGCTTTATAACTGCTTTGCTCTTGTTTGAGCCATCGTGTGTGCTTATTTTTGCCTTGCTAGTACCATTATTAAAAGGGGCAACTCGTTTGGCACCCCAGCATTTATTTTGGAATTGTATGTTCCCTTGCTTGACAACAGTACATACTATACTTGTTTAGTACATACTTATAGGAGATTGTAAAGTGTTCATATTTCCTTAATTCATTCATAAATGTTTAGCTGTAACACTGATTTGGTTATTCTTCAGAGTCACCCTATGCAAATAATAAAATGATAAACAGTTACAAACAGTGCTATTACTAAATATCCTTATAAACATTGTGGTGGATGGCTGGGGCCCATGCCCGGCCGGGATGTGTTTATTATGTAAGGACTGGGAGAGAAGCAACATCTACCCTGGAACATGAGAGGGCAAACCACTTGGACTGCATCAGCGCCACGGGCTTGGAGCTTGGAAACTCAGCCCTGCTGGGGCTCATGGCCACATCCAGGGGGCACCTGGACAGTTTTGGAGCCCTGGATTGCAGTACTTCAGCTACACCCTGAAGTGCGGCCAGGAGAGGATCTGGGTACACCTGGAGTGCTTCTGGGTGCCCATGAAGCACTTCCTTCACACCAGGAAGTGCTGCCAGATGATCATCAGGGAGCACCTGGAGCACTTCTGAGTGCAGAATAAAGGAGGCCGTCTCACTCCATTTGAGGAGCCAGAGTCGGGAAGTGGAGAACAAAGCTTTCAGGAGAGGAGTGGAGGCGGCAGAAGAAAATAAAGAAAGAGAAAAAAGAAAAGAGAGAAAAGGACTGAGAATTGTTTGCAGTGAAAAGGCAACAGAAAGAAAATAGCAGCTTTTGATTTTGGACTTGTGTGGTCTGCCTATCTTCCACAACATCTATTTGTAGAAAAAAAATATTAGTAGTAGAACTGGTGTGCTTTATGTTTGACAATGCCAGGCTTGCTGATTAAAGATTGAAAATTACCATGAAGTTGCTAAAGGATTCTGTGATATCTTGTGTATTGGGAAAGTGGTCCCAACCTACACTCTGGATATCAGATAGTTCATAAGTCGAATGGGATCAGAGGAGAGCAGAAACAGAGACCAAAATTGAAGGGTGCAAGGTGCAAGTTTATTTGCAAAAAGTGCTATACAACAAAAACACTGCATTGTCAGATGGCAATTGTTTCACTGTCCTTAAGTGCTGACACTCCATTAAAAGCAAAATAAAAACATAAAGGAAAGAAAAGAAAAAAAAAATAGTGCATTTACAATAAGTCCAGTGCACTTCTGCAGTTCTCTATACAAAAACTATGCACACACACTCCAAAAATCAAGACAGTCTTCCTTCTTTATCCCTGGCTCAGGAGGTTCCTCACAAAGGTGAAAAATATAGGAAAATGTATGAAAAAGAAAAAAAAATCAAATGTATCTATATACAAAAAGAAAACAATTGCACCAATCCCAAAACAAAAACTATCTGGAAATATATATATATATACCTCCACCAAAACCAGCACTTGGTGATAAATATGTACAAAAAGAAAAAATATTTACAAAGCTGTCATGTAAAACAACAGCTCCTTTTATAGCTCAGCATTGCTTAACCCTATCTTGCCACATATTGGTCCACTGACGACCCCTGTTGACCAGTAACTCCTTAAATATTACCAGCAAGATTATCCAGCCAATCTGCCACACCCTGACTACCCCATGCACCTAACCATGTAGTCGCTGGCATGTTTATGCCACACACTGCAACAAACCCGGAGCAACTTTTTATGTAAAAATCGAACCCCTGCCGGTTGTGTGTGCAAGCCCCACAGACAGCAAATGGCTGTGTTATGCTCAAGCATGCTGGTTTCCGATGCTCCAGTAAGCAAACCTTAATTACTTAGAACATGGGATCCCCATTTCTGACTTCGCCTCAACTACAGAGCAGATGCTGGCTTTCTCTTTAATGCACTCTGGACCTTAACCTGGCTGCGATGGCCAGGCTGTGGGGACACTGGCACATGAATCTGAACACCTGCTCAGGAGCTCGCACTGGCCATTATACAGCTCCACGTGTGCCTAGACCTGCTGCACCTCACAGCATGCACGTGCTCAGACAGCCATGCATTCCGGTGCCAGCGCCTTCAACACACAAACAATAAGCACCCTTTCTTTTAGTGTCACTTTAACTTAAATTGGTAATGCACAAAGTTGCACATTATCACTCATTCTGGTTAACCTCTTTTTTGACACGCAAAGTGTGCTGTATGCTGTGTTGTAATGTACCTTCTATTAAACTCATTTAAAGCAATTCTCAAAATTGGATTAAACAGTTTACTGTCACATGTCCACATCAACTGGAATTGCCATTGACAAGTCTATCTCTGACCATCAGTATGGACTGTCCATAAGTGTAGACCAACTAAGGAGATAACTGTGGAAGCTACATGTAAGGAAACCTGTGGGACTCTTAAGAGTTCTTACGGACTGTGCTGACAAACCTTGTGGTGTCCTCTGTCATCTATTGAGTCTTTCCCTAAGGCTTCAAAAGTGCCAGTGCTATTTAAAGCATCCTGCATTGTTCCTGTTCCCAAGAAGGCAGGCATCTCTTCACTTAATGACTACTGACCAAAGGTAATAATGTCTCATATCATTAAGACCTTTGAAGACCTTTGGTAGACCATCTGGACCCTCTACAGTTTGCATGTTGTACAAAGACTGGAGTGGAGGATGCAGTTATCTATATGCTCATCCAAGGCTTATTCTCCCCTGGACAAAGCTGGTAGCACTAAGAGGATTATGCATTTAGATTTTTCTGGCACCTTAAATACCATTAAGCCATCCCTGTTAATCAGGTAAACTCCAAGATATGCAGGTGGGTGAGCCTATGGTTTCCTGGATAATGGACTATCTGTCGGGCAGACCACAGTTTGTGAGATTCAAAGACTGTGTTTCTGATATAGATGTGAGCAACACTGGAGCACCACAAGGAACAGTCCTGTCTTTTCTCTTCACTTTCTGTACACCTCTGACTATAAATACGGGTGTATTGATAAAAGGGATGAGAGAGAGTATAGGAATCAGGTAGATAACTGTTTCTTGATGCAAACAGAATTTGTCTTCATCCTAACATCAGTTGTGTGGTGGATGCAACCAAGTGACTTTCTGGTCACTATTCAAGGAGTGGATGTAGAGGTTGTCCACTCCTACAAGTACTTGGGGGTCCACATTAATGACAGGTTGGACTGGTCTGGGAAGATAGAAGAACTATATGAGAAAGGGCAAAGCAGGCTCCATTTACTTAGAAGACTGTGTTACTTTAATGTGAGTAGTGACATCTTTCACATCTTCTTTAACTCTGATTGACAGTGTGGTTTTCTACGCTGTGGTGTGCTGGGCTGGTAACATCACTTCAAGAGAGGCTCCCTGAATTCACAATCTAATTAAAGGGCAAGCTCAGTTATAAGATACACTCTGGACCTTCTTCAGGTAGTAGCAAAGGAGACTTGTGTTGTGGTATATGATTCTTGCAATGTAAAGACAATCTAAGTGAAATGTGCTATGGTTAAGTAGAAGTACAAATGAGCAAAAACACTAGCAAGGAAGTTAATTGGTTAAATTAAACAATGTCAAGTAATTTGACAATGTGGGTTTTGTTCTTTTTAGATTTTTTCTAAGAAAAAAACCTTCATGGATTATTAAAATTATTATGAAATATGTTAAAACACTTTATTTTTAAGAAAATATTACAGTGAGTCAGCTGAAAATTTTCTTTTATATTTTTCATAGCTAACAGTTTATCTGGGCCCAATATTGTTTTCTATACTTTGTGTAGGTAATTCACCAAGCAAAGGCTCCTACATTGCCTAGCAAGTTTATAGAAATTGAATGTAGTGAAAAGTCAAGAAAAATTACACCTTTTATTGGCTAACTAAAAAGATTACAATATGCAAACTTTCGAGACAACTCAGGCCCCTTCTTCAGGCAAGATGTAATTATCCGGTCCATGGTATGGACATCAAGTGGTGTCAGAATTGCTTGAACTTACTTATAAATGTGCAGGTGGATTCTATGGGAGTCCCAATGCTAAACATGAAGTGAGAATTGCTGAACTTACGAGAAACTTGGAGATGGTTCTGTTAATATGCTGAGCTAATGTTCAGTTAACTGCTGCTTTCAAAAACAGAGCAAAGAAGTGCAGTTACCTCTTTTATGGGTTCGGAGAAAAAGGCAGAGACATATATGATACGTGAATATTAATTGCGTAATACGTTAAATTGTTTAAGCCGTATTGAGTTTGAACAATACATAATGCCCTAGAAAAACATATGCTTGCAAGATATATATGTTATGCAGGAGTTCAGACAGGTGGTGAGTGCTTTGAACATTTTATAACAGCCTAAATTGATAGTGAAAGACTGTGGCTACACTGATAGTGATAAGATGATGAGGGACTGCATTGTTTTTGCCACGAATTCTGAGAAAGTTAGACAAAAATTGTTGAATCAAGGACCAGAATTACCACTGGAAAAACAATAGATATTGCAGGCTCACATGGAATTACTCAATAGTAGTTAAAGACTGTGGTGAATACACATGCAGCAAACCAAATGATTCAACTGAAGTATGCCGTATTTCACAAAGGTGTTGCATGATGTCCCACTAAAGCAGGGGTTCTTAACCTGAGGTCCGTTGTCTCCTAAGGGGTTCATGGATGGGTTTCAGAAGGTCCAAGAGGGACAGGTAAAAATTAACATTTATATTCACTGTACAGCCTGGTACTGTTGATTTAGAGTAGATGTAGTAGTAATGGTAGTAGAAAATGTAGTAGTAGTAGATATGTTTTAATTTGCACAAGAGGATTGTATTTCATAATTATGAGTAGCCATTACTTTTTGCATAAAAAGGATTTTTTTTAGATTGTTTATTTTAAAGTTTACTAATACTTTGTGCATGTCATATATGTATGAGATAATCAAATCTCGATAAATAAAGTGCATTATATTAATTGCATGCAAAGTTGTGTTTATGTGAATATTTCTGGGGGTACAGATTCTTAGAGGGGTCCATGACTCAAAAAAGATTAAGAATCACTGCACTAAAGCAACCGAAAGAGATGAAGCTGTTGTAAAAACCATGTGGACAGTGTGCGCAAGAGCATAAAGATAAAAGGTACGTGCCTTGCAAGAGGGTGCCTTTGTAAAAAGTGTGGAAAATGTAACCACTTTATCAATAAATGCCAGTCTCAGCAACCACACGGGCCAAAAACTATACAAACTGTCAGAAACCCTACACTTGAGGTGTCACGGGAGCTTTTTATAGATGTCATCATGAAGGAGAACTTTGGAACAAAGCATGAACATGCATACGCAGAAATTGAAGTTGTCCAGCTGCCTCATGAAGTCAGATTTAAACTAGACATAGGAGCACAAGTAAACATAATACCTACAAGTAAGTTTAAAAAGCTTTTTAGTTGTGTCAAGCTGAAAACATCAACTCGGCGTCTTTTAGGATATGGTGGAGAACAGCTAAATGTAGAGGAAGCTTGCCAGCTATGGTTTTTATACAGAGATGTTACAACCTTTGACAGTCCAGGCATTTAAAAAGTTCAATACATACAATTCATCGTCAATAAATAAAATAATACATACAAATAATAGCGTCCACATGGAGGTTAAAATATTCAAATGATAATTATTCAATTCCATTAAAATGAAGTTAAAATCACAGGCAGGAATCTTTTTTTTTTAAATGAACAAATCTTGGTCCATTCTTCTAAAACCAACGTCTCCTCTGCTTACTCCATTCAGGATCCTACAGTTAGAGGAGATGTCTTTCAGACAGGCACAACCAACTACCTTCACAGGCTCTGGTCCCTGCTGTCCCACAGGCTCACAGTAGTGAGCCACATTGAGCCTCCCTCTGCCAACTATAGCTATCACTCCTTGGCCTTACACAAAAGTGAGCATCAGACCACTCCAGCTACCCCAAAAATGTTAAGTTGGAGTAGCCCTTTTTAGCCTTGGCTGCCTGCCTCCATCCCCTTGCAAGCTGGCGTCTCCCGATCCTGCAGACTCTGTCCTTCTTTCATTTAGCCTATTGTTCTTTCTTTCTTTCTTTCTTTCTTTCTTTCTTTCTTTCTTTCTTTCTTTCTTTCATCCACTCCGAAGTACGAATAAGGCACCTGACTGATCTGCTCGCTTTTGCACTTGAGTGTACAATCAGCCAAGCACCGCAATCAACCCTGGAGTCACTCTGTCATGAGCCCCCCTGCGCACATTCTGAGCCTGAATGTTCTCTGGAGCTGATTTTTTATTTTAATACCTGCACAATGCCTTGGACCACTCATCACACAACAGTGCTGGAGTTTTTTTGTAATGAATGCACAAACAACACCCTTAATCAAGCTTGTGCTGTCGATTCATACTGATAACAACTGAGCATATAGACATTATGCAGGAGTTTGCAGCTGTCTCTATTGGCATAGGGCAGCTTCCAGGCAAATGCAGTGTAAGTCTTGATTCTTCTGCTTGAAACTGATCTCCGTCAAGGCGGGGGATGGGGCCGAAGGCTTCTTGCTGCTTGTGCTGATTGACGCATTTACAAAACAAAAGACACAGATGGGGAGGTGTGAAGGGATTTAAGGGGGGGGGCGAGTTTTTTTGTAGACTTCAGGAATTCTAGTGTTAAAGCTAGTTGACAGGGCCAATACCATGGAGCAATTTATAAGGGGGCGCTTGAATTTGGAGAAGGACCAATATATTTCTGTGGAAATGCAGCTGCTACAACTAACCAGGGTAAACTTACTTTCACTTTCAGTCCAAATGAACAGCGAAGTAACATCTTACTATTAAAATTTATCTTGGTCAAATCACACTGGATATTAGTTACCTCAGGATAAAAACTTATATGACTCTATATCTATATGATAAAGCAAAATGTATGCAGTATGTTTGAAATATCCATAACTATTGTTTATAAGAAGCTGAATTCATTTGATAAACAGAAAATATAAACTCAAAATAAAATGACCAGTAATGCAGTTAACAATATAACTGATTTAGATATAAAGAAAATTATGAAGTCTGCTACTTTTATTCCCATTTTTAGTGTTTCAATACAGAGTGTAGACGGTGCATCTTACACTGTGCTAATGAGTCAATTTTTGTTCTGAATTATTAGTATAGCATAGTATATAACTTTGGTATAATTTTCTTATCACTGACAAATTCATTTTTGAATTAAGTGCATTTGCAATATGCTAAGCCAGTCCTGGGGCCTCATGTATAATGCCGTGCGTAGAACTCGCACTATAACATGGCGTAAACACAAAAGCTGAAATGTGCTTACGCACAGAAAAATCCAGATGCAGGAATCTGTGCGTACTCCAACTTCCACGTTCTTCCGCTACATAAATCCCAATCAGTGTGAAAACTAACGCTCGTGCGTTTTGTAACGCCCCAAATCCTCCCAGAATTACGCCTATTTGAATATGCAAATCAATATAAAATGCCCTTAAGCGCAGCCTTCTGTGAAAAGACAATGGGAAAAGCACGGGGAAAATATAAGAATTTTAGCAAATACCAAGTGGAGGCAAAGGAAAAACATACTATTTGTTCAAATAAACCGTGGTATAATCAACAAAAGGAAGTTGATCGAGTGGCATAGCGTGTTGGAGAAACTTGAAAGCTCACATTCACAAAATCGCACAGTGCCGGAAATAAAAAAGAAGTCACATATCAAAGTCGCCGTGAAAAGAAGAGTTGTAAGCCCACTGTCTGAGTGTCATATGAAAGCTTATTAGGGTACAGAGAAAAAAGGCACATGGTGGGGAAAAAGCACGAAATGTCAACTTTAATCTCGAATTTTCCACTTTAATCACATAGTTTATTTTGTCATTTAGTAGAACATAATAAACTTCATCTTAAAATCGTTTAATTAACCAGTTTCTCAAAATTACATCGTAATTAAAGTAGCACGTTAAATGCTTTGTTTTGTATTTGATCTTCTACTCGTATGTGATCTATGTGTGTGAATCACTACTTGCTTCTTAAACTGGCTCTCTTCCTCCAACTGGACACAGAGTCCATTACATTCGTGATATTACAGCTCTCTGAATAACTAAAATACTGAGATGTATACGTGATGTCATTTTCATGATGATAGAAGCTAAAGCACGTTATTAAACATGTGTTTTATGAGCCTCGTGCTCATGACAAGCATTTATGTTTTGTCGAAATTTGTCGCTGCGTTTTTAGCTGTGTTGTTATTTTCTCTTTCTGTTTTATATTCAATATATATTGGCGTAGCTGTCACTGCAGTCCTTGCTTTTCTTTCCCCAAGTAACTGATCGCCACACAATCAGCTCTGTAATAGAAGTTAAGCCATCTGTAAGCTTAGCGCCGATTCTTCAAAACGCTTAAAGAACATTGAAATATCTTCGTAGTACATGTTTAATTATTCTATCCTTCACGACACTCCCAGTGAAGAATATAGATTATTTAAATGAAGTTAAAGTTTTATGTGTATAATTTAACAAACATATTTTGCTGCATTTCACCTTAAAAATGATATCGTCATCATATGTAAATAAGCGCTTTATAAAGTGGCTCAGGTTGTGAGATATTATAACTGTAGTGCAAGTTTACAGTGGGGTGATTGTACTTATAAATACAAACAGTTCTACAAGGAGCACTTGATTGAGTGCATTTAAAGTTCTTGGGATTAAACTGTTTCTGAACCGCGAGGTCCGTACAGGAAAGGATTTAAAACGTTTTGCAGTGGCTGAGACAGCATGTCTTTAAAGCTGTATACCGATAATTCTCTTTCCGATCAGCTGCTGCTGTGATTCACACTCAGATACAGTGATATAAATACTCCGAGTCGTGCAGTGAGAGTAATATGGAAAAAGATGATCCGCTGTGGCAACTCCTAACGGGAGGAGCTGAAAGAAGAAGAAGAAGGTGCAGTGAGAGTAACAACGTTAAAGCAGTTATGGTATTTGGAATACTATGGCTGTTCCCTGGACCATTATATTGTTACAAGTTAATTACAATCAGATGCATTACACTAATAAACAATATGCGGTTAGTTTCTGTGTATTTATAAAGCCGCGTCATGAAAATAATGACACAAGAACAGTAGCACTGCTTTGACGCTGGGTGCCGCCAGTTTGCAAAACCGAGTGGAGAACTTGCGTACGACAAGGCATGAGGTACCGTGGAAAAGTGCGTGGATTTACGCCAAGTGTAGGTTTTATACATCGCGATTTGAACGTGGAAAAGTTCTTACGCAACATTTCTGTGCGTACGCACCATTTATGCATGAGGCCCCTGGAGAGCCGCAGTGGCTGCAGGTTTTTGTTCTGACCTGGTTGCTTAATTTGAAAGCAATTCTTGCCAATAAAGCACTAACAAGCTATGAAATTAAATTAACTCTGCTCTGTCAGGTCATTCTCATATCCTAGATTGTCTTTCCCTTTCTATCATGCAAATAATTTGAAGGCTAAAATGGACGAGTAATTCTGTCCTTCACTTTTTTCTCTTCATTTTTCTTCTAAGTATTTAATTAAAACCAATAGTGCAGATAAATACACACAGGTGTAAATGTAAATAAGCTAAATGGAGAAATGCTGCTCTTTCTTGTCATTTGCATGTTATTGATAATAAGGAGCAATTAAAATAGCTGTGTAAGACAAAATTAAGCAATAAGGGCTCAAAATCACTAAGGTGAAGCAGAAGTGTTACTTTAGCAATAAGTGCTTTTTATTAAGCAACTGGGTTGGAGCAAAAACCTGCAGCCACTGTGGCTCTCCAGGACCATGATTGAGGACCCCTGTGCTAAGCCACCCTTTCACCTTCTGCTTCATTGCTTATAAAGCATACAGTGGAACAGTGAACATTTACCTGAACTTTGCTTAGCAAGGATCTTTTTTGCTAAGGAGGTAGGAGGGCACTTTGAAGATGCCTCAAGGGTCTAGATGGCTTCTTAATATTCAGTAATGTGTTCTATTTTTAAATGTACTGCTTGCATCGTTTTCCTGGGTAAAACCAAATCAGTGCCAAACAGCAGAACCAGCGTTAAATGTTCTGTATTCTTCTCCTCTAATCCCCAATCAGTTTTTTTTTCAAGCTTATCACCTCGGCATAGACAGAATCATCATAGTCATACTTAGATAGACTGGTTGAAGATTTTGTCAATTTTATGTTATGTTCAATAGAAATGTGGAAAATCAAAAAAGTTCTGCACCTGGTTATTTTTGCATTTGCATATTGATTTTTCTTGTATATCAAATTGAATTGAAAATTTAACGCATTACCCAACCTTAGTGTTGGGTAATCTAACTTGATCTAATTTGTATTCCTTCATATGAAGGGGGCAGAGCCAACCTGTAGCTGGCAGTTGCACATATAAGGCAATGTGCATGTCATCATAACTATTACCAAGAAGAAGACATTATACGTGTATTAATACTGTATATTGGCCTCCAGCGCAGTGGAATTTGGCAAATATTACTGTATTTCTATATGTTGGATAGCATCTTCTCTACATGACTAATGGCAGCATGTCTAACATGACTGGACAAATAGTGTAATTTCTTATGCCTATAATCTAGGATTGCAAAGCCAACAGCTGGATGTGATAGTGTTTTTTTGTCTTGAGGCCAAAATCACTCCAGAGAGGACTTGAGTACTATATTAACAAATGTGTTTACTATGATGATGTATTTGTTTGATGTCTTCAGGTGCAGATTCATTCGCCCACAAACCACTTGGTATACAACTGACAAAGCAACGGCACTGTCAAAAGAAATTGCTGTGACAGCAATAAAAATACTTGTTTCATTGATTTGTTAGAGACTCAAATCAAATGTATGCTTTTATTATAAAATAGTAACAATAATAGCAACCTACTATTCAAAGTACCAAATGCTGGAAGGACCCCAGATTTAACCGGCAACATCTGCTGGGATCGAACCGGCAGCTCTTACCCCTGCACCAGTGAAGCAGATATTCGTGAGGTTGCCATGTTTCCACTATGAAAGATGCAAACTCACATATACATGCAAACATTTTTATTTTATAATGACTGATATTCAAGCTTCAGTTTTCACACATTGACAGCAGCATTTACATTGAACATTTTATTTTCTTTGGTTTCATAAAATCACACTTGCTTTGTCATACCTTTTATGAAAGTATAAATTTTATATTTGGACTTCAGTCTTCACATATTATACACCACATCAAGATTTTGTCATTATTACTATAACATAAGAAAAAAATTTCTATTTTAGTTACACGGAACACACATGAAATGTATGTATTTCAAATAACAATATATTATTCGCTTATACAATTCCTGACACCTCACTTCCGGATAAATAGGCTTCAGCTGTATTTTTGTGTCTGACTTCAGCTGTGTAGGTGGGGGATGGGATAGCAAGCAGGTTGCTTGCCTGCAGCTGATTGACACATTTGCAAAACAAAGGCTCTTGTCGGTGCACAATTAGCACAGTGATGTGGAGGTGCGAGTAAAATCAAGGTGGTCTGGCATTATGAATATTTCCACAGGCTTCAGGGATTCTAGTGTTAAATGTCTAGTCATTGCAAGTGTAGCAGTAGGGGGCGCTATTGCTCCCTCGAACCCTCAGGTACCACGTCAGACACCAGATAAAAGTGCCACAATTATTCTTTTTATTATAATAATAACGTGCACCAAGCACCCTCCACTCCACATTATTCATAAATAAACCAGTCACAAATACAATACTCCAACAATAAATCAATCCTCCACTCCCAGCTCGCCATCTGGGAGCTCTCACAGTCCTTTTATATATCCTGACCCGGAAGTGTTCCAATCCCCAGTCCATGTGACTCTCAATCACTATCGGGTCAGGTACAAGTCCTTTTCTTCTCACCCCGGAAGCACGTCGCTCTTCCTTTGATGCACTTCCGGGTTATAGGGCCCAGAGAAGTCTTCGGTCCTCCCTGCAGCTCCCTCTTGCGGCCCCTGTGGTATCCAGCAGGGTCTTGTATAAAAACTGCATAGTCCATGACTCCCTGCTGGTCTTTGGGGCACCTCCATACTGCAGGGAGGGCTCCATCTGGCGGCTTGGGGACACAAGTTAAGCATTTAACACAGTTATTCCCCAAAACCAGCCGTGAGATTGCGTGGTTAAGGCTAAACTACTCTTTCTGTAATTGGATCTTGGTTTTCCTGACAGAGAGACCCCAGTCAGTTCTGATTTTCTGCAGCACTCCATCACGTTGAGCGTTGGAGCTATTCAAGGCTGTATGCTTAGTCCTCTGCTCTTCACCTTGCTTACACACATGTGCACAGCCACATCATGTTCGCTGATGACACTACTGTCCAAAGATTGATAAGGAAGGTAGACAAATTAGCATATAGAGAGGATGTGGAACAGCCGGCCATTTGGTATACAGACAAAAGTCCTATACAATTCCAAACACCTCACTCCCAGAGAAACAGACTTCAGCTGTAAGTATTTTGTGTCTGACTTCAGCTGCTGCCTGCCTGCAGCTGATTGTCACATTTATAAAAAAAGGCACTATTAGTGCACAATTAATGCAGTGATGAGGAGGTGTGAGTAAAATTAAGGTGGCCCGGCATTGTGAATATTTTCGCAGGCATCAGAGATTCTGGTATTAAAGCACCTCATGATAGTAGAAGTAAGTGCTACAGGGTGATAGTCATTCATGCACATCATCACTGATGGTTTCTTAG
Organism: Polypterus senegalus; assembly: GCF_016835505.1. Lineage (NCBI taxonomy): Eukaryota > Metazoa > Chordata > Cladistia > Polypteriformes > Polypteridae > Polypterus > Polypterus senegalus. Next base: position 67,904,221 of record NC_053169.1, on the reverse strand, counting down.
GTATCAGAATAATAATGGGGTATTTCAAGCACACTGGAATGTCTTCTGGTTTAACAATGTATTAAAGATGGCTGTGAGGACATCAGCCTGTTTGTTGGCACATTCCCTTAACATGCAACCGGGTTTATTGCCTGGTATGCCGGCCTTGGGCGTGCTGGATCAAATCATTCTCACACCAGCTGTGGTCAGACAAAGTACCTGTTCATTGGAAGGTCGATGTGGAAACAAGGGATTATGGAGAAAGGAACTTTTTCAGATAATGTTAAAAGTGATGTACCTCAGGGATTTCAGTGTAGCCAATTGTTTTGCAAATGTTGTAAGTCACCTTTGTTAAAGGTGTCAGTCAAACAATAAGTAAAAATAATATTATTAGGTAACTAGAACTGTGTTCTCTTGTACATGCTATGTACAAATTGGCACAAAAGTAAAATATTGTTGCCAATTCCTGCTTTTCCTAGTGACTTTTGATTTGTGTTGATGGTCATGGCTAAACACAGTTTTACAGAAAATATTCTTTAGAACTGAAGCGGGTAATCAGTAGGAATAATGTTAAATTTAAGTATATAATTACAATCATTAGATGTTTACAATTGTCACTTGTTCATATCGTTTACGCAAACATTTATTTTTGAGTTTTTCATTAGTTCGATGTTCAAGCTATGTTTTTTTTTAGCCATAGGAAAATAAAAATGTTCTAACACATTGTGTTTAACTTCTTACAAACAGCAAGGATATTTATAGGTTAAACATTTATTACCCTTTCCAGGGAGCAGCCTGTAAGTTTAAACTTACTCCATCTGTCAACCTTGTCTTTGATCTTCCTCCTCTAGTTCTCTCTCTCCCTGCTTTTTGCTTCTTGCAAAGTGACACCAACACCCATAGACACAGCATCTAGCACCAACATTCAAGCTTTATTGTGTTTGTCAATTGTTAAGCTTTGTATATTCCTTGACCTTGGCAATACTTTCTGTTTTCTATTTCACACATCACTTTACATGGCAATGATGATTATGTCAGGACCCAGGAAACCAACTCTTTTTCAGTCATCCATCCAACCTATTGGCTAATGCCACTGTTAATCAGTTCTTCTGCATCCTTAGTTTGCATACAGCCCCCTGTCAGCACTGTGCAGAGCATACATATTAATAACATTATATTAATATCAACATCTTTATCAAGACATTAAAAAATGTGTAGCTTCTTCCAGATGTCTGTGCTTCTCACACCCTTTCTATGGGAGTGCCCAGCCACCTGGAGAGAAAGCCCATTTCCATTGCTTATACCCACAATCTCATTGTTTTCATTGTTACACAAGTCTCATAAGCATAGAATATGTACACGGACCAACTGTCAAATCGAGAGATTTGTCTTCTGACTCAGCTCCTTCTTCACCACTATGGATCAGTATGGTGACAACGTAGCTGTGCTCACCACATTGAACTGTCTGTTGATCTTGCCGTTCTTTTTCCCTCACTCATGATCAAGACCCTGAGGTGCTTAAACACCTCCACTCTAGACAGTAACTCACAGAGGACACTCCACCTTTTTACATATGAATAGGAAAATTAAACAATGAATATATATTATAAAGAATAATTCAAAATTCACAAATCAAAACATAATAGATTAAAAATATTTTTCCAATTTATTATTTACAAATGGGCCTCAAACAAGTATTAGATCTTACAATCACAATGATACTTAATGGTGTTTTTAGCTCTACACTTCCTATAGAGCATGTGCAACTTACTGTATGCACTGAGTCTCTGAACAGTTGAGGGCATAAAGATGGAAGAAACAGGAAATGTGGTAGTATGAAGTCATTAATGGGAAAGAAATGACAAAACATATTCATAGTAAAGATATTTATAAAAATATAAATAAATATGGTATGTAATAAATAAATGTGTTAAGTGTTTATGTCAAATTCACTTTTTCTTGCAGTAAAGTTCTCATCTGTTGCAAAAAGCAAGCCCAGTGGGCTATAAACCAAATACCCTTCAATAACACTCCAAAATCCGAGCCATATTTTAAACTTTCAGATCTCCTTCTTATCTGGACTGACCTGTAACATGGACAGCACTTTGTAGAAAGCAATCACAAGATTTCTGCCCCTTATGTTATCACTTAACCCTTTGAACTTGCCTTACAGAAGTGGCTGCCTGTCCTTAGCTATGTCATTACTGGATAACTGAATTAACACCAAGTTCTTATCCAAATATCCAAAGCGGTCTCCCACCTGTGCACCTTGAGTCCTGTGCTTACACAGTTTGCATGATTAGATGTAAACCTCTAGTGCTGTTCATTCCTGCTTAGAACCTCAGAATTTTCTGTGTCTCTATCTAGCTCCACTAGATGCTTTAAAAGTTGGACTATCTCTAAACTTTATGGTTTAAAAATCTGGTTGTGAATTACCTGACTCTTCCACTCTGGAGTCTCCTCCTGTGCCATTTTATGGTTGTACACTACCTCTCTTAAGGACACTCAGGTGAGTTCCTCCAATTCTGTATTTTGAAGGAGACAAGTTACCACCTTCCTCAAGTTCAGTGTCCTTGAAAACCTCAAGCTGTTGGATGAGCTAGGATCTCTTGCTAATGTGCACCTCCTGAAAGCAAGTCTGTTAGAGATCCAATATCTTAAAATTGGTATTATATTCACCCATTTGTATAACTTGTTTAGGTGAAACTGTTTAATCCATTTTAGGACTATATATATAAAATATAATCTATGCTGATATTTTTATTCAGTTAAGTAACTATTACCTCTTTGTTTTTCTGATTAAATGTTACCGCCGTAGCATTAATTTGGAATTTGCATTTTCTTCCTGTGTCTGCATGTTTCCTCTGGATGCTCTGTTTACCTCCCACAGTCTAAGGATATGCAGGTTAAGTGGACTGGTGATGTTAAATTAGCCCCTAATGTGCTTGTTTTTACCCTGTAATTGGTTGGCACCCTGCCCTGGTATTTTTGCTTGTGCCTGATGCTTGCTGAGATAGGCCCCCCTGGGTCTGTAAGATGAATGGATATTTAATTCAAAACTTGTATATTAGAGGTGTTTGTACTTCCTTACTTGGTTAAATGTAGCTATACAGCTCAAATTCCCATAACATCACAAACCTGTTCTCATTTGGAGTTAACCAATAAATTTGTATCCCTCTGGTCTGTGAATTAACTTACTAGTTTGATCTTTGGATTTCTTTTTTCATGCTACTAGCTTCCTGGCATCAACTGACTACATCCAAAATAATATAATTTATAAGCTAAAGGTTTCTAATCGTTCCCAGGTTTGAATATTTGAAATATAGTACTCTTGGTAATAGGGATTTAAAGCAAAGGTGAATTAATTAACATCCATATCATCACTGCTGATTTCTCTTCTAGTAGACAATATACAAACTACAGTACAAACGTGGTTAGTTCTAAATTGATTTTTAGTATTGCATTTTGTAACTCATGTCTTATTGATTTCATTTTCATTTTTTCTTTTTTAGGATGTTACCGAAAATGAGTGGTACAGAACACAGAATTTAAATTTGGAGTTTCAAATAAAGCATACTTTAAAAGTAAGTTATACAAGATTTTATATTTTACATAAATTGTTTAAAAGTGAAACTTTTCTGCTCTTTAAAGTGTGTGTTCTCTTTGATTTTTGGAGCAATTTTATATTTTTTAGTTTTTGCAACAAGTGAACCTTGCTTAAAACATGGTTATGTAAATACAAGATATTGTCAATATACTAACAACCTATTTGTCCTTCATTCACTCAGAATATGGAACCAACGTAGGAAGCAAGCTAGAGAATATTTTATTTTTGGCACCTTCACATGATAACCAACTTGTTCTACCCACTCAAACATACACTGATTTTAATGTTTAGAAAACGAATGGGATTAAATAATTTAGAGATTTGTATATAAATAATGCCTGCATCCTCTTAACAATTACACTCCAAATTTAGCTTACTATCAACATGATTTTTCCACTATCTTCAAATTAGAAACTTTGATAAACGAAAATCTGTCCAATTTTCCTCCTACCTATTACAATTCCAGAAGAAATATTGATCAGTCTTGAAGACTCAGACAGCCTTTTTATAATATATAAAACCATTATAAAGTCCCTTCCTTTTAAAGATCCCAGAGTACAGTGGGAAAAAATTTCTCACTCAACATTTTATAAAAGGAGTGGAAGGCAGCTATGCGCATAATTCACTCTAGCCCCATATGCACAAAGCATTCAATTATTCAACATAAAAATCTTTTATCGAGCACATCTGTCTCATTTAAAATTATCAAAAATGTTTCCAGGGCAGATCTACCCTGTGAACGTTGCAACTGAGCTTCAGCCTCACTAGGCCACATGTTTTGGACATATACCGAATTAACATCATTCTGGCCAAAAAACTACATGCCTATCAGACAGTCACTCCTAATCCATTAATAGCTGTGTTTGGTGTACTCCCAGATGGGCTTAAAGTTTAGAAGGACAAAATGTAATTTTCCTTACTTCAGTATTAGCACATAGACCAGGGGTTCCTAACCTGAGGTCCGTGGACCTCTAAGGGGTGCATGGATGGGTTTCAGGAGGTACATGAGGGTCAGATAAACATTAACATTTATATTCACTATACTATATATATATATACAGTACTGTTGATTTAGAGTTGATGTTGTAGTAGTAGTAGTAGTAGTAGTAATGCTAGTAGAAAACGTAGTAGTAGTAGATCTGTTTCAATTTACACAAGAATATTTTATTTCATAATTATAATGAATGGCCATTACTTTTTGCATAAAAATGAGTGTTTTTTTAGATTGTTTATTTTACAGTTTAATAATACTTTGTATATGTCATATATGTATGAAACAATCAAATCTCGCTAAATAAAGTACATCACATTCATTGCATGGAAAGTTGTGTTTATGTGAATATTTCTGGGGAAGGGGGTCCATAGTTTTCATCAGATTCTTAAAGGGGTCCATCGCTCAAAAAAAGGTTAAGAATCACTGATGGTGACTTATCTTTCTCAACTGGAATAATCATAGCCCACCTCTTTTAAGTCAGTGAGAAACTGATGTTATATACTATTTGAAATTGAAAAAAATCTAATTCTCACTTAGCGGATCTGTTCAAAATCTTTTTAAAACCTGGCAGGATCTAATCAGTAACATTTTAGAATAAGCATTTATATTGGGGAGAAGGATTTCTTTCCCTCTTTACTACTTTCAAAGTTTTACTCTGGCTGTTGGCCTTCCTCTCTTTCTCATGGGTGGAAATGTGACTTGATTTTATGGAACATTACGTGCTTTTAATAAATTCAATAAAACATAAAAAAAATGGTTATTAAAGACAAAATTTGTCTTTAAATGTTTGATATCATTTAAAAATAATACATATAACAATGATGAATATAAACATTTAAATCAAAGATTCTATCTCTCAAAAATAAAGTGAGTCAGTCATTTTCCAACCCGCTATATCCTAACACAGGGTCACAGGGGTCTGTTGGAGCCAATCCTAGCCACAAAGCAGGAACAAATTCCGGGCAGGGCACCAGCCCATCGCAGAACACACACACCCACAACACCAAGCACACACTAAGGACAATTTAGGATCGGCAATGCACCTAACCTGCATGTCTTTGGACTGTGGGAGGAAACCGGAGCACCCAGAGGAAACCCACACAGACACGTGGAGAACATGCAAACTCCACACAGGGAGCACACGGGAAGCGAACCCCAAAAGTAAAGTGCTTTATTAAATTCTACTTAACAAAAGAAATTAGCTGCATTCATAATACTAAGACCTACATATAAAATAGCCAGTTTCCACTCAGAAAAAAAGAAACCGTTCCCTGCTAAAATCACTGGTGATGTGCAGTAAACTCAGGTTTAAACACCCAGTGTATATGGTGCTTATAATCTTGTATTATGGTAGTATTTCCCTCTACTTACCCTTTACCTGTTTTCCTAAGGATAAGTGCACTTTAAGATTAACACACACATACATAGCTATACGCATACACACAGAACCTAATCACAACAGTGCTCCATGAATGACACACACACAGCTGATTAACCTTTAGCACTTTAAACCACACATGTGCTTTAGGAATAACACAGCCTGTCACTCTCTCAGCACTTCAAGAGACTTACTTATTATCGGCACAAACAACATATGATATTTTAATGATATCTCAGACCTAAATATTACTTTTGGTCTACAAGAATACATTTAAACATACAAAGACTCATTACTCTTGACTATAGGCCATTTATCAGCCAGGAATGCTTTACTTTACGTACTGTTCCCTACTATTGAGTGGAGCTCTCACTCACAACCTTAATAAACCTCCCAGCACAGAGGTAATGACACATCTCTGGCTGCAGCAGGTGCTCAAAGAAATCTAACTTATTACTTCAATCACTCTATGGACATTAAGACAATGCATAGAAATTTAAAAGCAGCATTGTATTTATTACAGGAATACAAATAATACCACTGGAACAAAGAATAATACAAAATAAGACTGATAGAAAAAGTCTGGATAAGTATAGTATTTAGAAAAAGCTTATGAAAAAGTAAAGATGACAAGGATGAATGTCCCAGGGCGGAGTTTAATTTAGCAATCGATGTTCATGAAAATACTGTTAACTGACGATCGGATGAAAACTGTCTTTGTTTTCTTTTTGACGTTGCTCTTCCATCGTCGCTGTTTCTCTTCTGACATTGCTTTCAAATGAGGCATATTTATTGTAAAATTTCTTGCCATGGTTTCACAACACAAGATTGTTGCATGCACCTGATTGGCTGGCTGTCAATGCGATGATGAATTTTGCTGAAACTCTTTAATCTATCTTTTCCCAGATAATAAAGTTTTTTGATGTTGCCTAAAACATTGACATGTCCTTCTTTCCCAGAATGTAAACCAAATTGTTGTTCCAGATGTCCATCCATAGACTAATCAATAGCCTGAGGAATCAGCTCATTCTTCCTTTCCCAGGCTGTAAAACCAATTTGGTACTATGATGTGAACAACTGTTATAAGAGTGAGGTGTAAGGGAAGAGGATATGCCTTTTTTATTATAATGCCTATACAAGTGTCCTGCATCTGAATTCATCTTGTTGGGATTGAGCAAAATATAATAATACTAGGGGGTTTTCCGGATACACACTTTTAAGATTTTTTTTTTTCTTTGAATTGTTGCTATTTCATTAGTTTCACTTTATTTCAGAACTTCTGTAAAAACAATATTTGGAATCTTTCGAGTTCCAATATGCTGAATCTTTTTAGTGAGGTCAGTGAGACTTGTGTTTAATGACTTTGTACCATAATTCAGGTTAGGTTTCTCTGTTTGGAATTTCAGGGCAGACAAAATGATTTACATCATCAGCAGTTAATAATTTTTTTTTGTAAGGTAACCAATAAATGCATGTGATTTAAACTCCGTTTTTGAAATTCTCTGACTTAAACTTCAAAGCTTTACAATATTTACATACTTCTGACATATCACCTATGTCCATATATTCGATCTCTAATTGCCTTTTTGTTATTTCTCCGAGTAATAATATATCTTTCTTCGTGCTAATGTGATGTATACTTTCTTTGTTTTGGCACTGTCATTTTTTTCTGCTTTCATATTCTGTTTCTTACTCTGCATGTGTTTCGTGCCTATGTTTTTTTTTGTCTTTTGAATTCCAGTTTTCATTATCTCTAATCTGTTCTGCAATCTGTTTGGCCCCATTGTTTTTTAACCTCTTTATGACATTTTACTGTGTTTTCTACTCTGTCTTTTATTTCTAACCTCGCTTTGTCCTGCTTTTTTGTCAATGACACCTGGGGCCTCATGTATAAACGTTGTGTACACACAAAAATGTTGCGTAAGAGCTTTTCTATGTTCAAATCACGATGTATAAAACCTACACTTTTCCACGGTACCTCATACCTTGTCGTACGCAAGTTTTCCGATCGGTTTTGCAGATTGGCGGCGCCCAGCGTCAAAGCAATGCTACTCTTCCTGTGTGGTTGCACCTTATTTTCCTGACGCGGCTTTATAAATACACTGAAACTAACCGCATATTGTTTATTAGTGTAACACATCTGATTGTAATTAACTTGTAACAATATAATGGTCCAGGGAATAGCCATAGTATTCCAAATACCATAAATGCTTTAGCGTTGTTACTCTCACTTCACCTTCTTCTTCATTTTCTTCTTCTTCTTCTTCTTCTTTCAGCTCCTCCCGTTAGGAGTTGCCACAGCGGATTATCTTTTACTATATTACTATCACTGCACCACTCGGAGTATTTTTATCACTGTATCTGAGTGTGAATCACAGTAGCAGCTGATCGGAAAGAGAATTATCGGTATACAGCTTCAAGGACACGCTGTCTCAGCCACGGCAAAACGTCTCAAAGCCTTTCTTGTACGGACCTCGCGGTTCAGAAACAGTTTCATCCCAAGAACTATAAACGCACTCAATCAGTTGCTCTTGTAGAACTGTTTGTACTTAAAGTACAATCACCCCACTGTAAACTTGCACTACAGTTATAATATCGCACAACCTGAGCCATTTTATAAAGCGCATATTTACATATGATGAAGATATCATTTTTAAGGTGAAATGCAGCAAAATATGTTTATTATATTATACAGATAAAACTTTAACTTCATTTAAATAATCTATGTTCTTCACTGGGAGTGTCGTGAAGGATAGAATCATTAAACATGTACTACAAAGATATTTCAATGTTCCTTAAACATTTTGAAGAATCGGCGCTCTAAGCTTACAGGTGGCTTAATTTCTATTACAGAGCTGATTGTGTGGTGATTTGGTATTTGGGGAAAGAAAAGCAAGGACTGCAGTGGCGGCTATGCCAATATATATTGAATATAAAACAGAAAGAGAAAATAACAACACAGCTAAAAATGCAGCGACACATTTTGGCAAAAGTTAAATGCTTGTGTCATGAGCACGAGGCGGCTATGCAGTGTCTGCAACGGATGTGGCCATCCACCGTGCATTAGCTACCTTACTGACATTGGTGGGCGAAAGAGCCACCGATTCTTCCTCTGCCCAGTGCCACCAGAAGCCTAGAGCCGCCCCTGAGTACTGCTGCAATAAATTATTTCATTGACGGTCGCACACAATCACTGCGCCATGAAACTCATGTTTAATAACGTGCTTTAACTCCTATCATCATAAAAATATCACATATACATCTCAGTATTTTAGTTATTCAGAGAGCTGTAATATCACGAATGTAATGGATTCTGTGTCCAGTTGGAGGATGAGAGCCAGTTTAAGAAGTAAGTAGTGATTCACACACATAGAGCACATAGAAGATCAAATACAAAACAAAGCATTTAACGTGCTACTTTAATTACGATGTGATTTGAGAAACTGGTTAATTAAACGATTTTAAGATGAAGTTTATGATGTTCTACTGTACTTTAATGACAAAATAAACTACGTGATTAAAGTGGAAATGTTGAGATTGAAGTTGACATTTCGTGCTTTTTCCCTACGGTGTGTCTTTTACAGTGGTACCTCGGTATACGTCTGCTTTGGAATAAGTCCAACTTGGTATATGTCCTGTTTGGACACAAAAAAATTTGCTTGGAATGCGACTCGCGTGCTAACCTTGTTTACCTCTCTCGAGACAAAGCCACGACTGCCCACGAGCGTTAGTGCGTCAGTTGCTAGCATTCAGTGAACAACCCGCGCTATAACTCTCTGTGAACTTTCACGTGTGTAATATAGCGGGTTCACAGCTCCTGTCAAAAGTCCAGCTTTAAAATAAATAATCACCGCGCTCGCGGCTTGGTGAGGGGGCGTGGTGGTTATGTGGCTGAAGGTTGTCAGGGCGATTAGCGATGTGGGCGTTTCTCACCAAAGTACACTTGTGAGGGACCGTCCGCATTCATGATTGTTCCTGGGGCTGCTTATCTTGATAAACAGAAGCGCGAGTTGGCTTGAAGGGGAGTAAAAAGAAAGAACGGATGTGAGAGAGAGAGAGATAGAGCGAGTGAGAGCGCGCATGGATAAAGTGGCTGAAGCAGGCAGAGCGAAGGTCAGCTGCAAGTAGAGCGACTCCCCAGTTGGGAAGCAGGCACTGTGTTTCTTGTTTTTTTGTTTTTTTTTAAAGAATGCTTCCTGCTTTTAACTTCGTTGTTTTTAAGAAGACTTTTTCTATTGTTTTTAACCTCCACGTTTCACTTCTGATTTTATGGATTATTTATTGGAACTTTGGAGACTGCAGTTTAATTTGAACACCTTGTTTTGTTAATTGTTTTAATAAAAGAACTTTGCACTTTTTCACCATCCCCTTGCTTTGTTGTTACCGATAAGGTTAGCAGCGAGGCACATTACCGACGGTGTAGGATTCAAGGGCTCCCCAGCAGCAAATGGGAGCATACAGCAAACCTGCATCGTCACAACGTGATTTTGTGTTTTTTCATGTAAATTTGAATTGATTGTTGAAAAGTATGAAGGTGGCATGCGTATCCGGGACATGGCTGTTGCATACCGTTTGCCGAGAACGACGGTATGTACGATTGTGAAAAACAAAGATGTTATTAAAAAGTAAAGTGAGGTAACATTTTCATTTATTTCATCTAATTGCTTTTGTATTTATATATTTTAGTATTAAGCAGTGTTTAAATTATTTTATACAACCCCATCAATGTATAATATGCCAATAGCAATAGGATTTTTTATTTTCATGGGAACGGATTAATCATTTTCTCATTATTTCTTATGGGAAAAATTTGTTTGGTATAAGTCAAAGGGTCTGGAACGGATAAGGATGTATACCGAGGTTCCACTGTATTTCTCTGTACCCTAGTAAGCTTTCATATGACACTCAAGACAGTGGGCTACAACTCGCCTTTTCACGGCGACTTTGATATGTGACTCCTTTTTTATTTCCGGCACTGTGTGATTTTGTGAACGTGAGCTTTAAAGTTTTTCCAACACGCTATGTCACTCGATCAACTTCCTTTTGTTGATTATACCACGGTTTATTTGAACAAATAGTATGTTTTTCCTTTGCCTCCACTTGGTATTCGCTGAAATTCTTATATTTTCCCCCGTGCTTTTCCCATTGTCTTTTCACAGAAGGCTGAGCTTAAGGGCGATTTATATTGATTTGCATATTCAAAGAGGCATAATTCTGGGAGGAGTTGGGGCGTTACATAAAGCGCGTGCACAAGCGTTACTTTTCACGCTGATCGGGATTTATGTAGCGGAAGAACGTGGAAGTTGGTGTACGCACAGATTCCTGCATCTGGATTTTTCTGTGCGTAAGCACATTTCGGCTTTTGTGCTTACACCATGTTATAGTGCGAGTTCTACGCACGGCGTTATACATGAGGCCCCTGGTCCGTGGTGATTATTTTCCCTTTTTCGAGTAATAATTTCCATTTGTTTGTGCTACTGCGATCTTTACTTTCTAATTTTCCTACTTTCATATTCTTTAACTTTCTCTACATGTGTATTGCGCCAACGTTTTTTTTTTGGAGCTTTTCAAATTCCACTGCTTTCATAATCTCTTACCTGCTCTGCATGTGTATTGCGCCAATGTTTGTAAATGTGTTTATGAAGTTCTACTTTGTCTTTTACTCTGTGTCTTTTAATTCCTAAGCCGGATTGGACATGCTTCTTTTTCAATTCCACTTGTTCCGGGCTGATAATTACTTTTCTTATTTTCTGAATTTGCACCAAGATTCTTCTTTTTCTTTTTTTTCTCTCCAACGCTTTTGAGTCCCTTTTCTTCGCTCTGCTTCCTCCTTTGCTTCGTCTACATTTCATTTATAACTTATTGTCCTTATACACTTTATATGTGCTGAGAGCCCTGGATCTCTGTGTGCTCAAAGCCTTCTTTACACGACTGAGTGTTTTGCTGCCTCTGGGCCTATTTGATATTGATTTTAAGTAGGGCGTGTCTGCAAGAATCTCATGTGGTCAATCTCTTTCATCTCGTGGTTTCTTTTAAGTGTCTTTTGTGATCTTCACGTGAGGATCACGTCTCGATGATCTAGTGTTTCTCTCCCGGATTTTTTTTTTTATGATAGAGAAATAATATAGAGAATAATTTGTAGATTTTACACACCATAACAAATCTGAATTAGCTTTACAGCATTTGTAAAGAAAAAATGTTAGTACAAATATGTACTGTTCAATAAAATTATGGCAACACTTAATTATCACAGTCTAACACTGTCAATTAAGCTTCATGGTTATCAGTCTGTCCAGTTGGGAAGTGTAAGCGATGATGAATCAACTTCACCTGCTTTTGTGGAAATGAAAGTGATAACAGGTACACTGGAGAGGCAATAGCAAGACAACCCCCAAAAAGGGAATAGTTTTGCAGGTGAGTTGCTGTGATGAAATTCACAGAAGTTGGATCAGCCTGTGGTTTCAATTTTTGTCTTCGATTTTCGGTGTGATGTTGGATTCAGGTCTCAGTGGATTGGTGATTTTGCTTTCCATTTTCCATTGTTAAATCAAATTGTTCTCAACTATATACAGAGTATTGTAACTGAAGTGATAATGTGCTACATAGATTCTGCTGTAAACAAAGGCTATATAAACCTAGTAGTTGGGAATATTGAGATTGTATTGTAAAACAAGAGATGTGTCTTTATTTATAAAGCATCTCAGAGTAGGAAAACAGTTCTGACTACTTGAATATTCTCAGAGTGATGATAATGTGATCCTGCTCTTAAAAGTAGGAATAAAAGCATTTTACTTATTTTCATAATTTTGGATACTTCTTTTAACTACACTGGGCTTTAGGAGAATTCATGAGGTGTCCTAACTCACTATGCACTGCAGAAATATGGTCTTCAGGCAGAGTTTGGTGTGTACATCCTGGGAAAGGCAGAAATGTCATAATATTTTTTCACAGTGTTGTACATTACATGTCCCCTTCATCTAGGCAGAGAATCCATGCACTGTCTGCTGAAATGAAAGTATAACATTACATGCAATTTGTGTACAAAACAGGACCAGGGTTTGTGGTGTCCCCGCTAGGGCAGCATGATATATGACTTCACGTCATTGTTATGTGTGCACGTGCAATAGTCACATCGACGGATATGTGATGTCAAGTAAGGGAAATTATATCAAATGTGTCATGCTGCAACTTTTTTGCTGCTTGTTACAAAAGAAAAAACTTGCAAGGTTCTTACTTTTAATGACTAATCTACAAGAAAAATCTGTCTGATATAACATAATTTACTCTTATTTAAAGGTTCTTGAATGTAGGTCTGTCAGGATCATGAAATTTTAGTTAATAGATTGTCGTACAAATAATTGAAATTAATGATTTAGTTGTCTTTATCTGTTTATTTTGTACTACTATTATAGAGTAAGCTTGACAGTAGTTTAATAATACACCTACAGTTTATGAAGACAAAGAGACATTTATTGGAATTGAACATTGGAATGTATATAGAAAAAACTGTGTTTCTGTTTGCTTTTTATGCTTTGTAAACAAACAATGTACAGGCAGATATGATATAAATACATAAATAACAACCAATAATCAAAGTACCATAATCAAAGTAAACAGTTTACTATCCCTGTCATCCATTACCATAGCCGATTTTTGCTTCTCACTGGCTAGGTAGATTCTGGGCAAGGAACACTAACATATTTATCTTAATCTGTTTTAAGTTAATCTCACTGTGGTCACTATGTTGTCAAGGGTACTGAACATTCTCTCAGAGGCAGTGCTTTTGCACAAATGCACAAATAATAAACTTCACCATCAAAGGGAACCTTATTTACTTTTTAAAGTAATGAGTAACGTAATGCAATACTTATTTTCTTGAAGTAGAAACATCAGTGGTACCAGTGTCCACGAGTGGTGGTGTGTCGCCGCATCTGGTGCCATTTTTTGCCAATGTCAATGCATCAAATCAAAAAGTGCTGAACAAAAGGTACACATATAAATGCTGTATTATATTAAGTGGGAAGAGGGATAAATTTAATCTGCTGAGTTTAGGGTCACAGGGACCCAAGTGATCATCATTGCAGGACTGCTTGTAATGGAGGAAGCCAAGTATTTTAGTAGTCAGCTGGAAGAAGCAATCACAGGGCTGTCAAATGCTGTGTCTGTGCCCTACTCCTATGCTCAGGGGGCTGATTTTTATAGCTGGCTTCTCCAGGTATTCCGCCCCCTCAGGCAGCTCTTGGCCACCTGTGGAGCGTGTCCCTTCAGGTTAGCTACAATATTTATAAAAGAGGAAATGATCAAGTTTGAATGTATTTCTGGTCAGTTTCATGAAAGTTCTTTATTAAGGATTCAATAACAAATGCTGACAAGTAAAATGTGTAGTTTTTTAAACAATACCACAAACGTAATGCACCATTTGTAATGCAATATATTTTATAGTAAGTAACTAAAAAACATAGTTACTTTTTTTTTTAACATAACAAGTGTAACTAAGATACTTTTAAAATTAATATTTCCCAGTGCTTGGCATCATTAAATGGGCACCAGTCAAACATTGCATGGTGGAAAAACAACATGGAAATAGTGTATGACAAGGACATTATAAAGGTTTGGGGCAGCCACCTGTATATTATATCCTGGCTGCAAAATTTTGCAAAAGTTTGAACAGTGATATTCACACGACTGAGTCCAAAACAGAACTGAATGCTTGGAGGTAAGATGGCGGTTTTAAGGGCTGGGGAAGGAAATGATGTCATCTATGCCGGAACCGGAAGTGACATCATCAGAGGTGCTGGAACCTAGCGAGATTTCCCTGGAATAGTCTGCAAGAAACTGAGAGAGACAGTCAGCACACTCTGCCACCCCCTGGTTTGGTGTAGTATTACATTTACTCAGGCCCTTTAGCTGTCTCCTACTTGCACGTGTGTGACAAATGATAGAAATAAAACATTTCTGTTTCATGCAGCTATTTTTTTCACAAATAAATGGAAGGAATTCTTCTTCTGGCTACTCCCATTACAGGTCACCACAGCAGATCATCTTTTTCCATATCCTCCTGTTCTCTGCATCTTGCTCTGTTACACCCACCACATACATGTCTTCTCTTACCACATCCATAAACCTCTATTTTCCTCTTACCTGGCAGCTCTATCCTTAGCATTTTTTTCCCAATATATCTAGCTTCTCTCCTCTCCATATGTCCAAACCAATGCAATCTTGCTTCTCTGACTTGGTCTACAAACCATCCAAACTGAGCTGACCCTATGATCTACTCGTTTGTATTCCTATCCATCCTCGTCACACCCAATTCAAATCCTAACATCTTTAACTCTGCCACCTCCAGCTCTGTGTCCTGGTGTTTTGGTCAGGGCCACTGTCTCTAACCCATAAAACTCAGTACCGTCGTGTAGATCTTCCCTTTCACACTTGCTGGTACCCATCTGTCACAAATCACTCCTAACACTCTTCTCCACCCAATCCACCTTGCCTGCATGCTCCTCTTCATCTCTCTTCCACACTCCCCTTTACTCTGTTATGTTGATCCCAGGTATTTAAACTCATCCACCTTCGCCAACTATATTCCCTACATCCTCACCACTCCTCTGACCTCCCACTCAATTTACACACATGTATTCTGTGTTGTTCCTACTGACCTTAATTCCTCTTCTGTCTAGAGCATATCTTCACCTCTCCAGGGTCTCCTCAACCTGCTCCCTACTCTCGATACAGATCACTGTGTCATCAGCAAACATCATAGTCCACGGAACCTCCTGTCTAAGCTCTTCTGTTAGCCTCTCCATCACCATTGCAAATAAGAAAGGGCTCAAAGCCAATCCCTTTATATATTAATAAGAATTTAATATTTCTGTTAGACGGTAACCCTTGTAACTTTTAACTCTAAAGCAGAAAGTTGTCCACCATGAGCCGCCTGCATATATTTATCCAGTGAACAGTGTGGCTGGTGGCAGAGGGCGGGTGTTGACACAGCATTTTTGGAGACAGAACAAGCTAAATACGGTTGTGTAAAGCGTGTGATGAAGAAGATTATTTACTGTGTGATAGCAGTAACAGTACTTCAGAAGCTGATAGTGACAGCATGATAAATTCTGGTCCAAGGGTTAGTGAAACGGGCGGCACGGTGGCGCAGTGGTTCGCTTCCCGGGTCCTCCCGGCGTGGAGTTTGCATGTTCTCCCCGTGTCTGTGTGGGTTTCCTCCAAAAGACAATCCAAAGACATGCAGGTTAGGTGGATTGGCGGTTCTAAATTGGCCCTAGTGTGTGCTTGGTGTTTGTGTGTGTCCTGTGGTGGGTTGGCACCCTGCCCAGGATTGGTTCCTGCCTTGTGCCCTGTGTTGGCTGGGATTGGCTCCAGCAGACCCCCGTGACCCTGTATTCGGATTCAGCGGGTTAGAAAATGGATGGATGGATGGATGGGTTAGTGAAACATACCAAGGTGGTGATTTTACTTTGAATGTACTTGGCAACTTTCAAAGCTGCCCTTCACTGGATCTTCGGGGTTCAAGTATTAGATATGGATAATCCCTTACAAAATTTCAGTATTTTCATTAATGATAGCATGGTAACCTTAATTCTCACTGAGCCCAAGATACTGTATGTACACAGCAATTAATACAGCAACACGCACTAATCTAAATTCCAGGCTGCATGATTCTGATGCTTGTTATGATGAGCTGCCACATTTCTTGTTGCTTCTTGTACTATAAGGACAGAAAAATCATGAGTTATGTTTAAGTAATGTTTCAGTTTATTTCTCAGGTGTTTGCATTTTTGTTGACAATAACTCTCCTGCTACTTTGCCAACTCTACTTTTTGCATCCTCACCATTCCACTGACCTCCCCCTCCTTTACACACATGTATTCTGTCTTGGTACTACTGACCTTCATTCCTGTCCTCTCTAGAGCATATCTCCACCTCTCCAGGGTCTTCTCAACCTGCTCCCTACTA
The DNA here is from genome assembly GCF_016835505.1 of Polypterus senegalus. Taxonomy (NCBI): domain Eukaryota; kingdom Metazoa; phylum Chordata; class Cladistia; order Polypteriformes; family Polypteridae; genus Polypterus; species Polypterus senegalus. The sequence goes on along the minus strand of NC_053169.1, from coordinate 67,887,295 downwards.
TCGCTACAGATCATAATGTCACCAGCAAACATCATAGTCGGGGACTCCTGTCTAATCTCGTCTGTCAACCTGTCCATCACCATTGCAAATAAGAAAGGGCTCAGAGCCATCTGTCAATCCTACTGCAGACATCACCACTGTCACACTTCCCTCGTACATATCCTGTACAACTCTTACATACTTCTCTGCCACTCCCGACTTCCTCATACAATACCACAACTCCTCTCGAGGCATCCTACCCCCGGACGTCAGAAACTTATTGGCTGTACTTTTTAAGGAAATATCACAAGTCACCAAGAAAAAGCAGAATTTTAATGGAACGCATATTTTTTTCATTGAAAGAGCATCACAATTACTGCATCACTGATCACTTTACACACTGACAATGAACTGTAAAAACTATAAAAAAAACTACTGCAACAATCTATTATTATATGTACAAGGTGCAACTGATGTCATTGATGAAATTCAGTAAATCACCAAGCCATTTGAACTTCATCTGGCTGCGTGCAAGCATACAGAGACCAGCGCTGATGCTTGTAGGCTAGTCTAGTGCAGCGGCTGAATCCCAGGGACACTGATGTTGATTCACTAGGGGCCTGCAGTGGTCATGAGCTGGCTGCTAAATGAATGTACGGCACTGACTGATCTGCTCAGACATGCTGGCAAATTGCACTAGGAACCAACTATTACTGGTTGTGGTGTTCAATGAATGTATGTCGCCGAATATGCTCAGCTCTGGTGAGCTGGCAAATTGCATTGAGAACCGACTTTATCTTTATACCATTTAACACTAGATTTTCCAAAGCCTACGAAAAAACTTGTAATCCCAGCCCACCTTATCCAGCATATCCCGAAGCACTTTATCCACCAAACGTTGGAAAGTTGCAGGAGCCCTGTGTTACCCAAATGGAAGGACTCAATACTGGCAATGTCCACAGTGCTCAGTGTTTATCTTGGATAAGTACCTGGCTCTGTATAGGGTAAATAATACATTGCCATTTGGAATACATACATTTCATGTGTGTTCTGTGTCTACAACAATCTATGTAAACACATCGTTAAAAAAAACATTTTTCATGTTTTAGAAATAAATGACAAAATGTAGACATGAACTGTATAATGTGTGAAGGCTGAAGTCCAAATATCAAATAAACACTTTCACAAAAGGTACAGAGATACTATGACAGCTTCTGTGGTGCAGCGGTAAGAACTGCTGACTTGTAAGAGGTCAAGAGGTGGCCGGTTCAATACCAGCTGCCTCACTGATTTACCATTTTGAGTAGTGAACTACCCTTATTGTTAATATTATACAATGTGTTAATGATGAGACAAAGACATCATAAAGGTTTGGGGCAGCCGCCCATATATTGCTCCATGGCTTTAAAATAGATGAACAGAGTGCTCACTGGTCTGAGTCCAAGACAAATCTGATTGTTTGGAGGCAAGATGGCAGCTTTAAAGTCCAGTACAGGAAGTAACTAAAGCCCACAGAGAAAAAAAATAGGGACACAGTGAAAAGCTCTATTTTGTGATTAAAGTTGATTTTCTGGCTTTAATCTTGTAATTTATTTTGTCATTAAAGTAGACTGTCATAAACGTCATCTTAAAACTGGCCCAGCTGTTAATCACTACATGCTTCTGGAGCCTCCTTCTGCGTTGATAGCAAAGGCAGGCAGCAATTACCACACAGTACACATTAAATTTGATATTCCATCTCTGTTTACATTTAGAAACTTTAGATTTATACTTGATATCACTTTCATGATGAAATGCATTACAGTATTTACATTAAATTTTACAGATAAATAATTAACTTAATTTACATAATGAATACTGTTATAATTACACACGTAGTGGTGGCACAGTGGCAAAGCAGTAGTGCTGCTGCCTTGCAGGGAGTCACATCCCTGGTGTTCCCTGCCTAGAGTTTGCATGTTTTCCTAGTGGGTCTCCACAGTATGCTCTGGGTTACTTCTAAGGAAGGTTTGGGGATTTGGTGATGCTAATATGATGCTAGTATATATGTGTGCTTTTATTCATCTTGCGATGAGCTGATGCCCTCTCCAGGGATTGTTTGTGGCTCAAACCTGATGCTTGCTGGAATGGGCACGTCCCTGGATTGATTGATTGTCATCATTAAACATCCATTGTTTTCAATACAGTGCTTTGAATTTAATGGATTTTTCAGGCAGTTCACAACACAGCAAAGCTGAATGTTCTTTTCTCACTGTGATGATATGTTGCATTGCCACCCAGTGAAATCCTCCAGATTTACATAAAGTATGTGCACAAGTATAAACAGTACACCACTTGCGTAGCAGTAGTGTCTGCAGGTGCACACATCGTGTCACGTGAAGAATAAAGCCAGCCTTACTCTGCTGCTGTTGTCTTCACAAAGAATATCTAATAAATGCATCTTCTGACAATTTAAGTTTTTGTCTGAAATAGCCTGTAATAATTTAAAAGAAAATTTCCCTCTTTAACCCAAGCAGTTTAAACAACTCAAGAAGTATAAAGGATCTGTTAGGAAAATAAGTGACAGAAAACTATCTTTAAAAAAGGAAAAAGCTATTTTGAACTAGAAAGGAGGCTTTTTCAGGGCTCTTTTAATTGCCACCGTACCCTTCATCACCAGTTTAACACTAGAATTACGAAAGCCTACGAAAAAACTCATAATCCCAGCCCACCTTAAATCCGTTCGCACCAGTCCATCAGCGTCTTTTGTTTTGTAAATGTGCCAATCAGCACAAGCAGCAAGCAGCCTGCAATCCCATTCCCCCACAGCTGTGGGAAGGGCAAAAAGTTCTCTTAAATCAATCCTTGTGTATCTGTGAGTAAGGTACCTAGGTTATTTGGAACACGTGCATTTCATGTGTGTTCTGTGTCTACAATGATTTGTGTAGGATGACAGGAAATGCAAGAAATGTTGAACACATACCTAAAAGACAAACTTTTTTCATATTTTAGTACTAACAACAAAGTTTTGACATGAACTGTATAACGTGTGAAGTCCAAATGTCAAATAAGCACTTTCACAAATGGTACAATTATAATAAAACAAGTGCACTTTTATTCAAGACTATAAACAAAGAAAAAGAAATTGGGATAGTGTACTTCATTGCTTTCAGTGCTTTGTTAATCTAGTGGTAAGAACTGCTGACTCATAACCAAGAACTTCGAGCCTTGCCGTGTTCCAAAATAAATATTTTGAGTAGTGAGCTTCTCTTATTATCACTATTATACAATAAAGACATACATTTAATTTGAGTCTGTAACAGGTGTAAATGCATGGTGCTTGTAAAGGTTAGAGGTTTTTTTTTTTTTAATTCAGTTTATTCTCTTAGTCGCATTCACACTCCCCCTGATCTGGCACTAATGTTTTCAAATAAATATGTGCTATAAAAGAGGTGAACGCAGATGAGGATCATGGTTCTACTTCGGTGAAAGACAACAGAAGCCCTCCCCAGAATAAACGTCCTCTCAAACATAAGAACAATGCAGCTGCACCAGGTATAGAGGTGAAAGATGTCACCGCTTAGATGTAGCAACAGGTCAGGTGTCATCTTGCCAGTCAGTCTGCCCCACACCTGTCATTCAATGAAACACCATAGCTTGCAGAGCTCTCCAAAGTATTGTGCAAATTCCAGTTTGTGATTATGTTTTGTGATGGTCTTTATATAAAATCCTTGATTTATTTACGTATCTTTCTATAGCCTAAAGTCACAAGTAAACTTCAGAGCTTCCTCTGTTTGATCGACACATGCATGCTCACAAAGTACATGTGTACTGATGTGACTTTAGCTGCCGGTAGACACTCCATGCAACTGTAGTTACAGTTCTGCCTTTGTCCAGAAACAGTTTCATAAGCTTTATGACCTTAGTCTTGAAATGTCTTTCTCCTGTGGAGCGTCTGGGATCTTTTCCTGAACACAATTGTGTAGGGTGTGACAGGAGCTTATGTTTATGTGTATGTGTTCAACATTTCTTGCATTTCCTGTCATCCTACACTTATATATACCTTTGTAGACACAGAACACACATTAAATGCATGTGTTCCAAATAACAATATACAGTGGGATGCAAAAGTTTGGGCAACCTTGTTAATAGTCATTATTTTCCTGTATAAATCGTTGGTTGTTACGATAAAAAATGTCAGTTAACTATATCATATAGGAGACACACACAGTGATATTTGATATTTACCTTATACAGCTCCATGTACCTCACTCCCAAATAAATAAGGCTTCAGCTGGGAGAGCTTTTTGGGGATGCGATAGCAGGCTGCTTGCTGCTTGTGCTAATCAACACATTTATAAAACAAAATACGCTAATGTAGAGGTATGAACGGATTTAAGGTGGGCCGAGATTATGAGTTTTTTTTTTGTAGGCTTTGGTAATTCTAGTGTTAATAGCATCTAGAGTACAAACATGGAATGCATTCAGAAAATGTATTAGGTGCCTCAGCAGCAAATGGCTCTTTTTCAATAAAAGAGTGCTAACACGAATGATCTATTGAGTGCCACTGAAAGTGAACTGAGGCTGACATTACAAGTACTTTATAACATTTGGTGTCTCCAGATAATTAAGCAAAGTTCATCTTTGTTCTGAACCATTTAATCTTTACAGCCAGGCCATTCTGTATTATTTTTTTTCTGAAAACATTGTGCACTGAAAGTTCAACTGGTCGGTTCCTGGCTGCATAGGTGCTTCTTTTATTAAAACCAGTGTTTTCTCCATCAGGACCTGTATCTTCAAATCTATTAAGTGTATCTTTGGAAGAAAGTCCGGTAGCAAACTGAGAATGAAGTGTCTCCTGAATGTAATTTAACAGGTCTTCTAAGACTGCTCTGTAAGGATAACAATTTGAACGCTGCAATATTAGATGGTCTGCTAGGGTGACATCAATTTGTGAAAACAAACTGGCTATCGGGCAGTTGACAAATCTAACCTTTGCATGCACTGCAATATTAGTCAAATCAGCTTTCACTTTTTTGCACTTTAGATTTAGAAGAGTGTTATTCAGATCAAGGTAATCCTCCCCACTTCCAGATGTGAGAAATTAAAGCAGTGCTACTAGGGCTGAGAGAGGTGGAACTTCAACATATATACTTTTTTCTACACTTAAAAGAAAGGCACTATAAACAGATCCAATTCAGATTTGACACACTCTTCCATTATCCTGTATACAAACGTCATTTTCTCTTAACACTAGAATCACTGAAGCCTACGAAAAAACTTGTAATCCTGGATCACCTTAAATCCTTTCGCACCTCTGCATCAGCATCTTTTGTTTTGTAAATATGACGAACATCACAATCAGAAAACCGACAGACCTTAACTCGGGCAAAAAGATCTCCCAGCTCAAGCCTTGTTTATCTTGGTGTGAGTTTCCTGGAATTGCATAGGGTAAATGATATATCATTATTTGGAATACATACATTTCATGTGTGTTCCATGTCTACAACGATCTATGTAAGTGTAGGATGACATGAAATGCAAGAAATGTTGAACACATACCTAAAACACAAACTTCATGCTTTAGTACTAACGACAAAAGTTTGACATGAAGTGCATAATGTTTGAAAACTGAAGTCCAAATATCAAATAAACACTTTCACAAAAGATACACGTGTTAAAAAACAAGTACTCTTTTAGTCAAGAATATAACCAAAGATAAAGAACTTGGGTTAGGGTACAACCCTACCACTGACTGCTTTGGTGGCACGGTGGTAAGAACTGTTCACTTATAATCAAGTGGTTGCGGGTTCGATCCTGGCCGCTTCCTGGATTAACATTTTGAATAGTGAGCTCCTCTTATCGTTACCATTATACAATAAAAACATACATGTAGTTTGAGTCTTTAACATGTGGTTTGAAATGTAACATCTTTCTATAGAAAGAAACATCCTCTAACAGGACAATTCTGTAATCAGGCATGAGAAAAGCTGTTCATTGTATTAGTTCTGCCCCACATCTTGTTAGCTGTTATTTGTTGAGCTATGCTCCCCCTTCATCTTGTCATTTATTAACACACCAGTCAGTCACGTCCCCCACTCACAGTGGTGCTATAAAAGTCTATGAAACTCACGTAAAGCACGTAGGTCCCATAATAAACACTTGAATACAATACATCCCATGTGTCTTACGTAGGCACCCCTTTTATCTCCTGTTTCGGTCATGTACGAAGCGTATCTTTAAGGTATATAAACCAGTAGGTCTGGGTAGTTGTGGTACACAGCAATTTGAACCTCTGTCTACACGCTTCTCTTTATCTTGATCCAACCGTGGAAATCACACGCCTTGTAAGTGTCTTTTAAAGCTTTATTGTTTAATGTACACTGTCTGCTATGTATTGCTTTGTAAATTATTCTTTTTTTTTTTTTTTATTGTACTCCTGTAAATGCCTGCATGTTTCTTTTGTATATATTTCAGTTTACAACGAGGTACGTCCTTTAAAAATCCTCCAAGAAAGCTTACTCACCCCTTGTCGTTTTTTATGTGGATGTGCCAAGTTGTTTAAGCTCTCTGCGGCCGTGTTGCACGGACAGCGCGGAGTGAGGTAGAAAAGTATTTTTGAATTACTTCTCAGCAAAATGCCTTGGAGGGAGCATTCTTTAAAAGCAGTCTGTTACAGCTTGGTCAGAATGGTCAGAGAAAACAAATAGTGGTTAATTTAATAAACTACTGAATTTACATGCAGTGTCAATCAGTGCATACATTTTACTCTGGTTGGTTCATTTTTTTACACCCAAATGATTTATATAAAAGAAAAGTCTGTGATATTATATTCTGGTTCTTCTTATACCTTTGAATTGTGCCACCACCCTTGAAATTTCTGTGCATATAACAACTGTTCATTCTTGTTTATAGGAAATCTGATGATTTCTTAGTCATCCTTCAGTACATTTTGTATATTACATCTACCTTTCTTCTGGTACATTTTTTACTTGACCATCTCAGTACTTTTCCTAAACCAATTCTTATATTTCAGTGTACATTTTGTTGTTCACTTGACCTTAATCTGGTTTCCTGGTGTGCCTGAACAGATTTATGACATTTACTGCATTAAGCCACTATTTCTTTAAGATAAATACTATGTTTCCCTAAAATTATTATTCCACACTCCCTTCTTTGGGACTTGTTAAAGTTCCACTAAAACTGTAAGGAATGATTTCCTACTGAAGCCCTATTCCTAATCTGTATAAAACATTTGTTTAATACATATGTCCACTCTTAGAGGCTAAAAGGAAGTAAACGATCCCCAGCTAGCTGAATTTGGGGAATAACAGAAATCAGTGCAAATCATTAATACAATACAATACAATTTATTTTTGTATAGCCCAAAATCACAGAAGTGCAGCAATGGGCTTTAAATCTTTTAGGGCGGATGTTGACTTTTGTTGACAGGAGGGGTTGAGGGCGAATGTCGACTAAAGTTGACATCCAGGAATAGAGGGCGATAATCAGCTGTTAATGGTGACAAATCTCACTGTCACGTCACAGGCATTCCCTCTGTGCTTGGAGGAATGCTAGACTCGTTGACTCGGCAACTAATCCTAGCGTGTGCGTGAGTTGCGAAATGTAAACAATGGCAAGATGGCATTGACATGTGACAAGGGAGTGAAGTGAGTGCAGAAAAGAAAACACTCGGCAGACAATGTTTTGCGCATTATCGCGGAGTCGGACTCTGATTTTTCAGAATCGGATTTTATTGACAGTGATCAGGAGATCGAGCAAGAGAGTGAGAAGCCGGCATCAGCTGATCAAACACCAGCTGATGCCGCGCCAGCAGATCTGCTGCCAGTTGAGCGCTTCGCGCAGCCGATGCATCTACGGCAAGGTTTGCGTGGGATAAATACACAGACATTGATCCGTTGAGAGCCGATCTGGCTACCGGACTTCACAAGACGGCATGGCTTGCTGTTGGACACGACAGATCACCAGCTGCTGTACTTCAGGCTGCTCTCTCCTGATGCTGCTTTTCAGCTACCGTCAGATGAGATAAACAGGTAGGCAGAGAAATTTTTTGAATCGCGGGCTGCGTTTGCATCGCATTCTCGTTGTTCAAAGTGTAAAACCACAACAAAAGACGAGATGAAGCATGCTGTGGTATTACAAATAGAGATAGGACAGAACTGGTGATATAACTTCAGGGAGCATTGGTCCAAACGTGCTTTGTCCCCTGGTGGCTTTGGACAGGTTATGCAGCATGGTGATAGGTACGTGCTGCTGCAAAGTTTTATTCACTTCTGTAATAAACAGAAGCAAATCCCATGGGGTGAGCCAGGCTATAATACCATGCATAAAGTTCATAAAGTTTCAGAAGATGAAAAGAGGTGACAAAACGGTTTTAATGCTGGCAGAAAACTTGGTGGCAGTGGAATGGCACAATGGCAAAAGGGTGACTTTGCTGTGTAAAATGTATGTGATATGTATGTGAAATCATAGAGTATGCAGGCTCATACAACATGCAAGACAGTAACATTTGTCAAAAGTATTTTTTTTTGTTGATTTGATATGTTAAACAATTGCTTTGTCCTCTTTTTTAAAAAATATTAGTTTTTGGAAAAATATTCAGCCCTGGGAGATGAGAAATAAAAAAAAAAATTAGCCCTAAAAGAGTTAAAAGGCCCTGCCTCTTGACAGCCCCCCAGCCTTGACTCTCTAAGAAGACAAGAAAAAACTCCCAAAAAAATCCTTGTAGAGAAAAAATGGAAGAAACCTTGGGAAAGGCAGTTTAAAGAGAGACCTTTCCAGGTAGGTTGGTCGTGCATTGGGTGTCAAAAAGAAGGGGGTCAATACAATACAGTACAATACACAGAACAGAACAAATCCTCAGTACAGTATAAAAATAAAACATTTAGAAGTACAGAGCAGAATTACACTAGATGATAACACATAATATGATTTGGATTTGTTTTGAGTCCTGGAGACCTCATCCATCAAGCTGCCTCCCCCATTTGGCCATTCCACAGCTGAAATAGCACCAATCCGATGAAAGGACCCCTCTTTCCCATGATTCCTGCAATCCTCCATCAGGGATGACTTTACCTTAGGCAGGCAAAACAACTTGGCAGGTGGGCCGTGGCACCAAGTGCCACATTTGAGTACTGAGAAGAGAAACAGAATAGGTGAGGGTTAGTATCCAATTATAACATTATAATATCATGTTACTTCTGTTTTAATGCTAATGACTAACAACAGAGATGCAGGATATGCTAAACTGAAGTAGTGAGTCTTTAGCCGGGATTTAAAAGCTGAGACCGAAGGGGCATCTCTTATAGTAACAGGCAGACCATTCCACAGTTTAGGGGCCCTGTAACTAAAAGCTCAACCTCCCACTGTTATTTTATTAATTCTTGGAATCATAAGCAGACCGGCATTTTGAGATCTTAATGTGCGCTCTGGTTTGTAAGTCATGATAAATTCAGAAAAGTAAGCTGAACCTTGGCCATTTTAATGCTTCATATGTTAAAAGGAGGATTTTGAAATCTGCCCTAAACTTAACTGCGAGCCAGTGTAAGGATTTAAGAACTGGAGTTATGTGTTCGTATTTTCTTGTTCTTGTAATAATTTTTGCAGCGGCATTTTAAATTAACTGGAGGCTGTATAAAGAATAGTTTGAACATCCAGTGAATACCACATTGCAGTAGTCAATCCTACAAGAAATAAATGCATTAATTAATTTCTCAGAATCCTGTTTATTTAGAAAGCGCTTTCATTTCCCAACATTTTTAAGATGGAAGAAACATGATTTGGACATCTTTGTAATATGCACTTTAAATGACATGCTAGACTCAAAGATAACTCCTAGATTGTGGGCTGATTCAGTAAAATTAATGGTGATTCAAACTGAGTTAAATGATGACAGAATATTGTTGTGATCGCCGTCATTGTCTCCAACAATTAACATCTGTTTTATGTGTGTCTAAAGACAAGTAGTTCTCATTCATCCACTCCTTTAATTCACTAACACAACTAATTAAAGACATCGGAGAAACTTCATTTGATATAAATGAAAGGTATAACTGGGTGTCATCTGCATACGAATGAAAATTAACATTGTTTCCTAATGATAGATCCCAGTGGAAGCATGTAAATTGAAAATAGTCAAGATCTAGATCTAGGTCTAATCAGTAGTGTGGAGAGTCACTCGCATACTGAAGAGTCTATAGCTGCAGGTGCAAGCTGCTGACGCGCATTTAGTGGAATTACACATATACTTTGTCTGCATGCTCGTGTCGATCAAACACAGGAAGCTCGGAAGTCTACTTTGACTTTATGCTATAGGAAGACGAGTAAATAAATCAAGGTAAACGACATTCGATGTGGCTTTTATATACTGTAAGTAACATATACATGTTTTTATATAAAGACCATCATAAAACATAATCACAAACAGAACTTTGCACAATACCTTGGCGAGCTCCCTAAGCCCTGCTGTTTTGAATAGGGACAGGCGTGGGACAACGCTCGACCTCTTGCTGCATCCAAACGGTGCCATCTTTCACCTTCACGCCTAGTGCAGCTGCATTGTTCTTATGTGTGAGTGGAAATTTCTTGCGTGGAGGGCTTCTGTTCTCTTGCTCCAATGTAGAGCCCTCATCCACATGTGAGTTCACCTCTGTTATATCACGTCTTTATTTGAAAGCAGCAGTATCTGATCAGGGGGAGCATGGATGCAACTGAGAGGATAACCCATAAATTTACACTGGCTGTTACAGACTCAAATCAAATGTATGTTTTTATTGTATAATAATAACAACAAGAACAGTTCTCTACTCAAAATGTTAATTCTGGGAAATGGTCAGGATCGAACTCGCGACCTCAAGATTATGAGTCAGCAGTTCTTAGTGCTGTACCACCAAAGCAGTGTGTGTCAGGGTTGTACCCTAACCATTTCTTTTTCTTTGGTTATATTCTTGAATAAAAGCACATTTGTTTTGTCATAAGTGTATCTTTTGTGAAAGTGTTTATTTGATATTTGGACTTCAGTCTTCACACTTCATGTCAAAGTTTTGTTGTTAGTACTAAAACAACAAGAGTTTGTGTATTAGGTATGTGTTCAACATTTCTTGCATTTCTTGCATTTCATGTCATCCTATACACTGTATGTACATAGATCGTTGTAGACATGGAACACTCATGAAATGTATGTATTCCAAGTAGTGATATCCAGGTACCTCACACTGAGATAAACAAGGCTTGAGCCTTTTTACCCGTGTTGAGCACCATAGTAGGGGTGATGGGACAGCAGTCTGCTTGCTGCTTGTGCTGATCAACTCATGTACAAAACAAAAGACACAGATGGAGAGGTGCATAGGGATATAAGGTGGGCTGGGATTACAAGTTTTTTCGCAGGCTACAGGGATTCTAGTGTTAAAAGATTTCTCCCTTATTTTCGCTTGCTTTAGTTTTCTTCTTCCCCCGATGATAACATTTAGAAAAAGCTGTAAAAACAGTGTACCTTGCCTTTTGGAATGTTGGCACCTCATGCGATCCCAGTGGTCTCTTGCATTTTATCTTTTTCATCACCATAAACTCTGCAACATCCTGTTTCTCTTGGCCACCACTTGCCACACTTGATAATCACCCTGGGGAACATCTTTTACAATATTTTTAGCAGCAGACTTAATATTTGGTTTTATTATTTCAAAACCTTTTTATCAGGAGAGGTAAATCTCTTCTAAACATCTCCAGAAATGTACCTCCAATACCATCCCCATACATCACCGGTGAGAATCCTAGTAAGCCACTGCCTGCTTCGGTCTGGTAAAATTGCATGTAAGGTGTTGGATCCTGGTAAGACCTCATTGTTTCAGTCCTGCACATAATGCCTGACGGCCCTGAAATGCTACTTCAGTATAACCTTACCAAATTGAAATGGTATATTTTTATTCTGGTTGGTCTCTTTTTAAATTGTCACTGCGTCAAAATGATTCTTGCTAACTGGTGCATAATGAGGTTTTTCATATGTGATAAGTCATAATTTTATTTGCTTTATCCTCTATATGAATGTACCTGAAAAGGGGGATGTAGCTGTCTCTGACACTCTGATGAGAAACCTTGTCGTTATATGCATATCATCATCATCATCGGTCGGCTGCTCATGCGAGTATCACTAAGTGATGGTGCTTGTGCAGGCGAGAACGATCTTCCGCCACGCAACCCGGTCCTGGGCCGCCTTTTCGATCTCTGTCATGTCTATGCATATAAATTATAAAAAACAGCCCTGAAGTCCGCATGGTAAAGAGCCTTGTAAAATAGTCCCAAGTCTGACTATCAGGGTACATTCCTAATATTTGTCCTAGCTGACCTTTTAAGTGTAAGGTTTCATTCTTTTTCCTCAGGATCATGTAGCCTCTTTCCACAGCATTACACTGTGTGCACAATTATTAGGCAAGTGAGTATTTTGACCATATCATCATTTTTAATGCGTATATTCCAACTCCAAGCTGTATTAACTTGAATGCTTATTGGATTTAAGCACGTCAGGTGATGTGTATTTGTGTAATGAGGGAGGGTGTGGCCTAAGGAGATCAACACCCTATATCAAGGTGTGCAGAATTATTAGGCAGCTAGTTTTCCTCAGGCAAAATGGGCCAAAAAAGAGATTTAACTGACTCTGAAAAGTCAAAAATTGTAAAAAGTCTTTCAGAGGGATGCAGCACTTTTGGAATTGCTAAGATATTGGTGTGTGATCACAGAACCATCAAACATGTTGCAAATAGTCAACAGGGTCGCAAGAAACGTGTTGAGAACAAAAGACGCAAATTAGCTGCCAAAGATTTGAGAAGAATCAAAGGTGAAGCTACCAGGAACCCATTATCCTCCAGTACTTTCATATTCCAGAGCTGCAACCTACCTGGAGTGCCCAGAAGTACAAGGTGTTCAGTGCTCAAAGACATGGCCAAGGTAAGGAGGGCTGAAACCCAACCACCACTGAACAAGAAACATAAGTTGAAACGTCAAAACTGGGCCAAGAAATATCTGAAGACAGATTTTTTTTCAAAGGTTTTATGGACCGATGAGATGAGAGTGACTCTTGATGGACCAGATGGATGGACCTGTGGATCAGTAATGGGCACAGAGCTCCACTCCAACGTGGAGGTGGGGTACTGGTATGAGCTGGTATTTTTAAAGATGAGCTAGTTGGACCTTTTTGCATTGAAGATGAACTCAAAATCAACTCCCAAACCTACTGCCAGTTTTTCGAAGACACTTTCATCAAACAGTGATACAGGAAAAAGACCATGATTTTTATGCAGGCCAATGCTCCATCACTTGCATCGAAGTTCTCCACTGCGTGGCCAGCCAGTAAAGGCCTTAAAGATGAAGGAATAATGACATGGCCCCCCTTCCTCATCTGACCTAAACCCTATCGAGAACTTGTGGGCTCTTCTTAAACGCTAGATTTACTGGGGAGAAAAACAATACACCTCTCTGAAGAGTGTCTGGGAGGCTGTAGTCACTGCTCCACAAAAAGCTGATCATCAACAGATCAAGAAACTGACAGACTCCATGAATGGAAAGGCTTATGACTGTTATTGGAAAGAAGGGTGGCTATATTGGTCATTGATTGATTGATTTATTTTTTTTTGAAATGTCAGAGATGTTTATTTGTAAATTTTGAGGTGTTTGTTTATTATTCTCACTATAACAGATGAAAATAAACAAGTGAGATGGGAAAATTTTCATTTTTCCTTTAGTTGCATAATAAATCTGCACACTAATAGTTGCCTAATAATTGTGCGCACATATGTATTCCCCTGATGATGTTCATACTCACATTTCCGTTGTGAAACATTCAGGTTTCAGGTTTATTAACATTTTGGATTGACTGATAGCACTGTGTTTGTTCCATATTAAAATTAATCCTCAAAAATACAACTTGCCTAATAATTCTGCACTCCCTGTATATCTGAATTACACAGGATTCTCAGAAGTGATTGTTCCCATGGCTACGTCTAATTTGATAAAAGACAACAAAGTCATGAATACCTTAGATAGATAGCAATATACACAAGGAATAACAACAACATATATTTACAGTATATAGCACATTTTCAGACAAATGATGTAGCTCAAAGTGTTTTACAAAATGAAGAAAAAAGTTTATAAAAAATATAAAATTAAAAAAGATTAGGCAATATTAAATAACAAAGAATAAAGTAAGGTCAGATGGCTGGGAGAACAGAAAAAACAATAAATCCCCCACTGGGCAACAAATGTAATATTTTTTTATACCTAGAGCTGAAACATAGAGTTCATTATCTGGCTTGTCTATAGTGTTCTAGATATGTGGATATTGTGTTTTGGCCAGGCCATCTTCCCAAGAACCTTCTAGTTCTATGGGTTTAGAAAGCTTTGTTGTGAAATTTGGAATTGTGTTGTTAGGAAAATGTCTGAGGAAGCATTGCTCGGCATAGTCACAAAAAAACCTTTCCCCTCCATTGTATACTGGTAGAGAATGATGGTCAAATTATGAAAAGTATGGATTTTATCTCACATCTTGGGCGCGGCTCTCTTGTATCCAGCTGTTAAATATTTCTGGCTGCCTGAACCATTTGACTAAAATTAATCGTTTTTTATTCTTAACGTTCCTAGTCCCTTTTTTTCTCAATCCTGTAAACGTCTGTGGAATTGATTTTAATTTTTTGCTATTCCACATCATAAAAGGAACCCATGGTCTCCTCACCATTGTAATCTCTCAGTTTGTATACAGCCAATGACCTAGGTACAAGCTCAGAGACTGTAAAGATTTAATCTGAAAATGTTTCTTAAAAACCTTTTGCAAAAGAGTGCCTGCTTTCAGAAACCCTAACTGTATCTCTTACTTTGAATACAGGGGAGGACCCTGGGGGGTAGCGACATCATACATTTTTCAAATCTTTCCAGGAATTTAATGTGTCAGAAGGAGCCATTTTCATTATATGATGATAACTTTTTTTGTAAGATTATACTAGATCCGGCAATTTATTGATGTTGGTTCTCGTATTACACACACTAAAATATTTACAAATTTTAGATGTTAGTGTGTGGTTAAATCCATCCACTATGGATTCTTTTAACTCATTTCCTGTGGTGAAATGTTTTATTCCATTCTACTGTCAGAGCTTTTGAAAATCCCAGTTGAAAAACTCTTTCCCTTTGTCAGTGTGGAGTTTCTTTGGAGTTCTACTGCCGCTCAGAATGTCTTGGAATGTTCTTGCCACTTCTTTACCCATTTTGTTCTTCAGGGGTCATACACATGCATACTTAGAAAGTACATCTATACAGGTCAAATATTTATAACCACAGTTATGCTTGTACACATTTGTCATGTCCGCTAAACCCATCTGCCATTGTCAGTCTGTCAGTCTATAGTTAATACATAAACCTTTTTTCTTTTAAAATGTATTCTATAAGGTTTATGAATTGTAGAAGAATATCAACAGTTAACCAGTCTGACACCTGATCATCATTACTTTTCTGGCCCAAAACCTTTTTTAAGAGTTTTTCCCCCAAAGCTACTAGGATTTGTTGGATTATAATAAACTTTTTTCATGTAACCTTTGTAACGAAAGCAAAAACAAGACCTGTCGGGTCAGGCATTCTGCACTGCGAGGTCAAGTACCCGAGAGAGAGAGCATCGGCATTTGCCTGGTGGGGTCCTGTAAGGCTGAACATCAAAAAACCACCTTGTGACATGGGGAATTTACTTCTTGTGTAGGGCCCGGAGTACCTCAGCTGGGTCACTGCCCATTTAATTGCATGAACATCCCTTTCGACAGCCACATACCTGGTCTACTGGTCAAGCAGTTTCTGCCTTAGGAAAATCATGGGGTTTTAAGTGCCATCATCATTCCAGCTCAACACAGCTCCCGGTCATGTGTCAGAAGCGTCCCTCTGGAACATGTGCATTTCATGTGTGTTCCTTGTCTACAATGATCTGTGTAAATGTATGATGACAGGAAATGTGAGGCAAGAAATGTTGAACACATAGCTAAAGCAGAAACCTTTTCATGTTATAATACTAATGACAAAATTTTGACATGAAGTGTATAATATGTGAAGACTGAAGTCCAAATATCAAATAAAAACTTTCACAAAAAGTACAAGTATAACAAAACAAGTGCGCTTTTATTCAAGAATATAACCAAAGAAAAAAGAAAGCCGGTTACGGTAGGCGGTTGATGCGACAGCTTGTGTATTGCAAAGCTAAGAACTGCTGACTCCCAATCAAGAGGTTCTGGGTTCGATGCTGGCAGCTTCTCAAGTTTACCATTTTGAGTAGAGAGCTGTTATTATTATATTTTTAGAGAACAGAAGCCCTCCCTGCAAGAAACGTCCACTCACATATAAGAACAACGCAGCTGCACCAGGCGTAAAGGCGAAAGATGGCACCGTTTGGATACAGGACAAAGCTCGCGTCATCCTGCCAATCACCTGTCCTTGAAAGAAACAGCACGGCTTACAGAGCTCGCCAAAGCTACACTGTCCAGATCTAAACACTAGCTTGGTGTATGTGCCCAAAAAAAGTCTAACTGCATTCTCGTACCATTGCTTGTGTACTGAAGTTTCAGCAGGTAGTTTTCATGGCATTACACGTGTAATTTGTGAGCATGCCCTTGACGATCAAACAGAGGAAGCTCTGCAGTATACTTGTGACTTTTACGCTGTAAGTAACATTCAGTTTGGCTTTTATATAAGTAATATATAAATGCTTCTTATGTAAAGACCATCACAAAACATAATCACAAACGTGAGTTTGCACGATACGTTGGCAAGCTCTGTAAGCCGTGCTGTTTCTTTGAAGGAAAGGTGATTGGCAGGATGAAGCCGGACTTCGTCCTGTATCCAAACGGTGCCATCTTTCCCCTTTATGTCTGGTGCAGCTGCGTTGTTCTTATATGTGAGTGGACGTTTCTTGCAGGGAGGGCTTCTGTTTTCTTTCTCCGATCTGAGTTCACCTCTGTTATAGCGCGTCTTTATTTGAAAACAGCTGTGTCAGATCAGGGCAAGCATGAACACGACTGAGAGAGTAAAACTGAATAAAAAAAAATGCTAATCTCTACAAGTACCATACATTTACTGTTTACTGTTACAGACTCAAATCAAATGTATGCTTTTATTGTATAATAGTAACAATAAGAACAGCTCACAACATTTATTTTGGGAGACGTTAAGACTCGAACCCAGAACCTTCTGAATTGGAGTCAGCACTTCTAACTAGTATACTACCCGAGAAGTCAAGGCAACAAGCAACACTAACCTGATTTCTTTTTCTTTGTTTATAGTCTTGGGAGGGGTGGGGGAAACACATTTGTTCTGTTAAACTTGTATCTTTTGTGAAAGTGCTTATTTGAAATTTGGACTTCAGTCTTCACACTTTATGCACTTCATGTCTACATTTTGTTGTTAGTAATAAAACATGGAAAAAGTTTGTCTTTTATGTATGTGTTCAACATTTCTGTCATCCTACACTTACACAGATCTTTGTGGACACGGAACACACGTGAAATGCATGTGTTTTCCGAATAACAATATATTTTTTTAGCCTAGGTACCTGACTCACTGATAAACAAGGCTTCATTTGGGAGAGGTTTTTGCAATTTCTCCGGTGGTGGTGGTGGGGATGGTATGCTTGCAATTATTGACACATTTACAAGACAAAAGACGCTGAATGGAAATGTGCGAGTGGATTTAAGGTTGGCCAGATTTACGAGTTTTCTCATAAACTTTAGTAATTCTAGTGCTAAAAAAGGCAGTTTTGGTAATCAAAGTCAAATTTTATCAATGAGGCCAGTGCAATTCATGTCCTGTTGGATATTAGACTTTTTAAATGATGACTTGGAGGAGCCAGTCTATGAGGGCTACAACTGCAGAAGATACCAGCCGATCTAGCACCACGAGCTCAGGGTCACTGCACTGGATGAGGAGTTGGCTGGCCTGTGTTGTAGCTTAGAATTGGTAGTCCTGGGCCAGGTGTCCTTTAGAGAGACAGTGTGCACAACTAAAATGGCACAGCAGGAGAATCCAGACCAGACAGGTAGAGATAGGTAAGTCACAGTCACAAGGCGTAAGGTAAAGAGTACACACATTGGGCATCAACCTCAGAATTGTAAGTGTCCAAACTGTTTTTAGGTACTTTCGGATAGACGGTGTCTCTAAAGATTCCAAGTGGTAGGCAGGGATGAAAAGCCTCAATGAGATACCTTAAGACCAGTCCCCAGAAAGAGAGAGGTAGTGATAGTTGGGGACTCAACCATTAAGGGGCTTGAAGTGCTGGTTTGCTCCAGTGACAGAGAGTCTTGCACAGCTTGTTGCCTTCTAGGGGCACAGTTGGGAGACCTCCCTGGAAGGGTGGATAGATTCTTGAACAGAGCCGGAGGTGGATCCATTTGTCATTGTCCATGTTGGAACAAATGACATACATGAGGGTAGTCTGTCAGTTCTGCAATCCAAATTTAAAGAGTTAGGTGCCAGGCTGAGGAGCAGAACTGACAAGGTAGTCTTCTCTGAAGTTCTGCCTGTGCCACACGCCAAAATTGAGGAACTTACAAGGTTTAATGCCTGCCTCAAATCTTGCTGCAGGATAGAAGAGTATAGGTTTATGGGACTCCTTTTGGAGCAGATGGGATATGTTCCACTGTGATGGGTTACATCTGAACCAGAAGGGCACCAATGTGTTGGGGAGGTGAATGAGTAGGTAAGTCGAGGGATGTTTAAAATAGGGAATGGGTAGGGGGCAGGAAATTTAGGATGGGCTAGGCTTAGAACTGTTCAAATAATAGTGTAAAAATATAAATACATAGTAATATAAATTTTAACCCAACATTTAAAAGGAGTAACACATTTGAAATAGCTTGCCTTAATGCTAGAATTATCAAAAGTAAAACAAGTGAGTTGGAGTTGTATGTAGTGGAGCATAATTATGAATTATAGCAATAACGGAAACCTGGCTAAATAACAATGATGGCGATGAGTATAACATAGACAAATACACATTTTTAGGAAGAATATACAGAACAGAAAAGGTGTTCGGGTTGCTATTTATGTCAAACAGAATTTAAACGCAAATGCTCTCAGTTGGACAATGAGTCCCATCTTGATAAGGACATATAGCTTCACCTGGAAAGCCTTAGGGAAAGAGGTCTTATTTTAGGAGTGTGTTATACACCTTCCAATGCAGATAGTAATTTCAACACATTTCTGTTTAGTAATATTAAAAAGGCAAATTTACTGGGGGATATTATAGTCATTGAGGACTTTAGCTATCTGATAATTAACTGAGATAACTTTGCAAATAGTGAACCCAGCCACAGAGGATGCATAAACCAGTGTGTTTCTTCATGCTGGTCCCAAGCCCGGACAAATGGGGAGGGTTACGTCAGGAAGGGCATCCGGTGTATACATTTTGCCAAATTAATATGCTGACAACAATACAAATTTTCATACCGGATCGTTCGGGCCCTGGGTTAACAACGACCGCCACCAGTACTGTTAGCCAACAGGGTGCTGGTGGAAATTGGGCTACTGTTGGCTGAAGAAGAGGGTGGAGATGTGTCCGGAGGCAGGAGGAGAGGAGGAAGGTAAAGAGAGTGGAACTGAGGGTAGCAACTAAGTGTTGGCAGTATGACTGGTAAGGGCAGATTTAGCAGATATGATGGAGAGAAGAAAGGTTGATATAGTGTGTGTGCAAGAGACTAAATGGAAGTGGAGTAAGTCCAGGTGGAACGGAGGTTGATTCAAATTGTTCTGTCATGGTGTGGATAGGAGGAGAAATGGGGTAAGGGTTATTCTGAAGGATCAGTGTGTCAACAGTGTTTTGGAGGTAGAATAGTGTCAGACAGAGTAATGATTATAAAGCTGGAAATTGGAGGTGTGATGATGAATGGTGTTAGTGCATATGCCCCGCAAGCTGGGTGTGCAATGGATGAGAAAGAAGATTTTTGGAGTGAGTTGGATGAAGTGATGAACAGTGTACCCAAGGGACAGAAAGTGGTGATTGGAGCAGATTCCAATGGACATGTTGGTGAAGGGAACAGAGGAGACGAGGAGTTGATCGGTAGGTATGGTGTCAAGGAGAGGAATGAAGAAGATCAGAGGATAGTGGATTTTGCCAAATGGATTAACATGGCTGTGGTGAATACATATTTTAAGAAGAGAGAGGAACATAGGGTTACTTACAAGAGTGGAGGAAGATGCACATCCTATACAGAAGAGTCAATCTGAAGAAGATTGTAGACTGCAAAGTGGTGGCAGGGGAAAGTGTAGTTAAGCAGCATACGATGGTAGTCTATAGATGAAGAAGAGGAATAGAGTGAGGGCAGAGCCAAGGATCAAATGGAGGAAGTTGAAAAAGGAAGACTGCAAGGTTGACTTTAGGGAGAAGGTGAGACAGGCACTGGGTGGTAGTGAAGAGTTACCAGACAGTTGGGAAACTACAGCAAATGTAGCAAGGGTAACAGCAAGAATGATGCTTGGCGTGACATCTGGACAGAGGAAGAAGGAAAAGGAAACCTGGTGGTGGAATGGGGAAGTACAAGAGAGTATACAGAGGAAGAGGATGGCAAGAAGAAGTGGGATAGTCAGAGAGATGCAGAAAGACAAGATTACAAGGAGATAAAGCACAAGTTGAAAAGAGATGTGGCAAAGGTTAAAAAAAAGGCGTATAATGAGTTGTATGAGAGGTTGGACACTGAGGGAGAAAAGGACCTGTATCGATTGGCTAGACAGAGGGACCGAGCTGGGAAAGATGTGCAGCAGGTTAGGGTAATAAAAGATAAAGATGGAAACATACTCACCAGCAAGGAGAGTGTGTTGAGCAGATGAAAAGAGTACTTTGAGAGGCTGATGAATGAAGAGAACGAGAGAGAGAAGAGGTTGGATGATGTGGAGATAGTGAATCAGGAAGTGCAACGGATTAGCAAGGAGGAAGTAAGGACAGCTATGAAGAGGATGAAGAATGGAAAGGCTGTTGGTCCAGATGACATACCTGTGGAAGCATGGAGGTGTTTAGCTGTTTTGAAATGGCAGTGGAGTTTTTTTTAACCAGATTGTTTAATGGAATCTTGGAAAGTGAGAGGATGCCTGAGGAGTGGAGAAGAAGTGTACTGGTGCCGATATTTAAGAATAAGGGGGATTTGCAGGACTGTAGTAACTACAAGGAGGTATAATTGATGAGCCACAGCATGAAGTTATGGGAAAGAGTAGTGGAAGCTAGGTTAAGAAGTGAGGTGATGATTAGTGAGCAGCAGTATGGTTTCATGCCAAGAAAGAGCACTACAGATGCAGTGTTTGTTCTGAGGGTGTTGAAGGAGAAGTATTGAGAAGACCAGATGGAGTTGCATTGCATCTTTGTGGACCTGGAGAAAGCATATGACAGGATGCCTTGAGAGGAGTTGCGGTATTGTATGAGGAAGTCGGGAGTGTCAGAGAAGTATGTAAGAGTTGTACAGGATATGTACGAGGGAAGTGTGACCGTGGTGAGGTCTGCGGTAGGAGTGACGGATGCATTCAAGGTGGACATAGGATTACATCAGGGATCGGCTCTGAACCCTTTCTTATTTGCAGTGGTGTTGGACAGGTTGATAGACGAGATTAGACAGGAGTCCCCGTGGAGTATGATGTTTGCTGATGACATTGTGTTCTGTAGTGATAGTTGGGAGCAGGTTGAGGAGACCCTGGAGAGGTGGAACTATGCTCTAGAGAGGAGAGGAATGAAGGTCAGTAGGAACAAGACAGAATACATGTGTGTAAATGAGGGGGAGGTCAGTGGAATGGTGAGGATGCAAGAAGTAGAGCTGGCAAAGGTGGATGAGTTTAAATACTTGGGATCAACAGTACAGAGTAATGGGGTGAGTGGAAGAGAGGTGAAAAAGAGTGCAGGCAGAGTGGGTTGGGTGGAGAAGAGTGTCAGGAGTAATGTGTGACAGACGGGTATCAGCAAGCGTGAAAGGGAAGGGCTACAGGATGGTAGTGAGACCAGCTTTGTTATATGGGTTGGAGATGGCGGCACTGACCAGAAAGCAGGAGACAGAGCTGGAGGTGGCAGAGTTAAAGATACTAAGATTTGCATTGGTCATGACAAGGATGGATAGGATTAGAAATGAGTACATTAGAGGGTCAGCTCAAGTTGGACGGTTGGGAGACAAAGTCAGAGAGGCAAGATTGTGTTGATTTGGACATGTGCAGAGGAGAGATGCTAAGTATATTGGGAGAAGGATGCTAGGAATAGAGCAGCAAGGGAAGAGAAAAAGAGGAAGGCCTAAGAGAAGGTTTATGGATGTGGTGAGAGAGGACATGCAGGTGATGGGTGTAACAGAGCAAGATGCAGAGGACAGGAAGATATGGAAGAAGATGATCTGCTGTGGCAACCCCTAACGGGAGTAGCTGGAAGAAGAACTTTGCAAATAATGGAGCAAAACAATAGGAGTTTTTAGAAGTAATTAGTGACTGTTTATATATTAAAGCACCAATGTGGGATGAAGCTTGTCTGGATTTAGTATTTTGTAATAATCAAAATAGAACTGAGAGTGTAGAGGTGATTGAACCACTAGTATCAAGTAATCATAAAATAATATAGTTCCTAATGTTTTGTAAGAGTGCAGATGCACAGACTGAAATTGTTAAGTTTAATATTGGTAGGTCAAATTTTGAGCAGATGCAGCAGTCTAAGGTGGATAGACTGGGATAAGGTTTTAAGTGTGGAGACAGTTGAGGAGGAACAGGCGGAACAGGTTTAAAAATGTTTTACATGTAATGCAGGACAGTTAAATACCTAAATTTGGATTTATTAGGAAAAACCTCCACAATGGGTTAATAAAGAGTTAAAAAAGAAGCTGCAAAGGAAAAAAACAACGTCCACTCACTGCTGGATCTGACCTGCAGGCTAGAATGTGTACAAGACACCTGGGAACATCAGGCTTCCTAGGCTTGACCCTGATTTCTGTTCATTCAGCACAGACCTTCAGGGTCACAAGCGCCACGGGTAGAAGTCACCAGAGTGTACACCATAGTGCAGACTAAACGCAGCTGCTTTCACTTTGATCAACTGGGACATCCGACTCTGGAGTGTCTCCTCCCATCTGCACAAACAGTGGCTATTGGTCTGGCCCAGGTATGCGGTTAGCAAGTTTCAAGATGTTAAAAGAGAACAATTTTAAGGTCTCTATTACATTGACTGGATGGGAATTCTCAGCACTGTTGGACTCTGGTAGTGACCGCTGCATATTCCTCCGTGACTTGCTCCGGCAGACCCCTTATAAGACCACAGAGTAAACATCTTCTCTGTCCATGCGGACATTAAAACATATGGTTTTTAAGGTTTGGACTACCACATCAGACACCCCCCCCCTTCTAATAGGAAAGAGGAATGCCCCTTTCCCACAGTTCTTGACCACTTGCAGAGCACCTACCCCCATAGTGAATAGATAGGGGCTTGCCGCAGACAATGTCAGTGAAGGAAGCGGGTTTGAAATTCAACTGGAGTTGTCCAGCGAGCTGGGGGACGAATGCTCAAGTGAAGACTCGGGATAGCTGGCAAACTTTTCCATGGCGTCGCCCTCACCAACAGCCTCCACAGACTGGACACTCAATATGGTTCCGGACAAAAACAAAATAGCAGTGGGAGGTGAATGCAGTGCTGCATCGGACATGGTAGCAGTGGGAGGCGAGTGTGATTCTGCATCAGACATGGAGGAAGCAGAGACTGCCATCCAGGCAGATTTTGCTCGCCTACAACAAACCGATAACATCTTAAGATTTTGCATTCAGACAAGCTCATGTTTCAAATGACTCTTACTATCTGGGAAGAGAGGACCCGCATTTTAAAACACCACATTTTTTACTTAAGTATGGTTTTCTGTATTGGGTGTTTTCTGGTTTTCTTCATGGGTGATGGACGTATCAAGCATTTGGTAGTACCAAGTGAGCATAGGGAGAAGGCTTTAAAAATTGGTCACAGTCACATTTTGGGGGGGTCACCTCAGCACAGAATAGTCAAGGAAACACAGTTTGAAACGCTTTTATTTGGTGAATATGGCCGGGATGTAGAGCAATTTTATAAGGCCTGTCCCGACTGTCAAATAGTTTTCATTCACAGACCTGCCAGGGCACCCCTTGTACTGATGCCTATTTTAGATGTCCTCTTTGAGAGGGTGGGATTACATATTGTTTTGCCCACTTCCCAGGAGTAAAAGTGGCTTTCAGTATACACACTTGAGTCACAGATTTGCACAGAAACAGAGGAGGTTGTAGAGACAGGAACTTTATTCAAACATTGCAAACAAACATTTGTCTCTTTTAAAAGTTTAAATGTGTTCCTTGACAGGACAGAGATGACAGTTCCGTCTGTCAATTAAAAGAATGCAAACTTATCTTCTTCAAAGGAGTACATGTCAGGAGCAGAGAATGTCAGAGAGAGTGAGAGAGAGAAGCAAACAATTCCAAAACTGACAGGTGCTGGTCAGGCTTTTAAGTATGCGGAGTACCGTGTGGGAAGCTTATTGCGCGACAGAGCCGCAAGTAGCCTAACAAGTAAGGTAAGGAGCAATGTGAAGGTAGTCTGTCAGCATTTTTAGGAGGGGTTTTCCCAGGAGCGTCTGTATACTCTAGGGGTGCGGTCAGCCCCCCAGCTCACAATGCTCATGTTAAGTGATTACGCCACAAGATACCCAGAAGTAGTAGTGCTGCGACAGGCAGACGCCGAAACTATTGCATACGCACTCTCGGATATATGTTCACACTTATTGGTATCCCTCACGAGATTCACACTGATCAGGGCACACCCTTTTTCTCACATCATGAAGCAGCTACGCGAAAGTTTCCAAATTAAGCAGCAAATGATGGACCAGATCCTGCATCCCCATTCTGCATACCTGGATGCCTATCTTGACGATGTGGACATTTTCAGTAATGACTGGGAATCTCATCTCGCTCGCTTTCAAGCGGTGCTTGACAGTTTACAGCTGGGGGGTTGACTGCCAACCCTAAGAAGTGCAAACTAGGTATGTCGGAAACCCATTATCTGAGATATTCCACGGGGAAAGATTTGCTCAAGCCTCAAATGGACAAGGTGGGGGTGGTGCTCGCATATCCCTGTCCTAAAACACAGAGGTAGGTTCGTGCCTTCCTCAGGCTCCGGGCTAATTACACACATATCATTCCTAATTTTGCACATTGGGCTGCCCTCTTACTTAACAAAGGGCAGAAAGAATTGTAGTGTTGTCTGGACTGATGCCTGTGAGAGAGCTTTTGCAGACATAAAAGTCGTTTTATCATCATTCCCAGTTCCCAGACTTTTTGAAGGAAGTTATTCTGCAAACAGGTGTTAGCACTTTTGGTTTAGGAGCGGTGCTCTCACAATGTTTTGAGGGGGAAAATCACCCCATCATGTTTCTTAGCAGAAAGCTGCTACTCAGGGAGAGTAATTAGACTGCTGAAAAGGAGTGTTTGGCGATTAAGTTGGCGGTGGAGGCCTTCTTTTACTATCTCTGGGGACAACTGTGTGCCCTGGTGACTGACCACACCCCACTACAATGGCTGTACAAACAAGAATACAAATGCCTGGCTCATTTGGTGGTCTATTAGTTTACAGGCTTTTGCTTTGCTACTGTGCCAGGGCTGCACACACCAATGCTGACTTTCTCTCTCGACTAGCCGAGCCCAGCTTGAACGGTCGCTTTGCTCATACTGGTGTGAAAAAGCTGAGGAGGGAGATGTAAGGTTTCTAAACTCTTTTGGGACTCCCCACAATGGGATTACATTCCAAAGAGCGTCCTAAAGTGTGATCGCTGCGTCTGTGAAAAACAGCTTCTCCATTGTTGGGGCAACCACAGGCTCCCAGCGCTGCAGCGGCTTACTGCAAAAACAATACAAAAACATTTGTGCTTTTACTCAAGAATAAAACGAAAGAAAACAAAATCATTCAATTTACATATTGCTATCAATGAGTAAAAACCCTAGCTCAAGTATCAATTAACAGAAAGCTGACATGTTTGCTTGGCTTGTGCAGAGGTAAGAACTGCTACCACGTAATCAAGAGATTGTGGGTTTGAGCTAGAGCTTCCCCATTTTGAGTAGCAAGCTGCTATTATTATTACTATAATAGAATAAAAACATACATTTGATTTCAGTCAGTAACACCCGGTGTAAATTTTTGCTACTTGTGTTTTTTTTATTCAGTTTTATTTTCTCAGTCATGTTCACGTGGTACAACGAATTTGCCTCTCCCTCTTGTGCTGATAATGTTTATCTCCATTCTTTTCACAAGAGCAGCGATGACCACAGTTGGTGCTGTGGTTGATGCCTACTCAGAACTGCATAGGATTGCACAACATATTGGGAGCCTCTTTCTTTTCTTTTGCTTCTTAATCAAAGATTTCTATTCTCAGGCTAACCACAGACGTAAAATGTGTATGAATGGCAAGTTACTAAAAGAGTAATCTAAAGATGCTGGTGGAGCAATTTGGTTACCAATAAAACAATGTCTGGGTACAAATGATAACTTCAATACAGCATCCATTTTTTGTTTTCGAGTAGTTTCAAATGTTTTAATGGGGAGTAAAATTGGTTAATAGTAGAGAAGAAATGGTCAGTGAAAAAAAGATGGTGAATGCAAAAATTTCAACCAAATGTTTCTTATACACACTTGACAAAGACTTTCAAGCTATGTTCTAAGGATAAAAGTATACAGGTGATTGTTGGATTTCTTTAATCTTACTAAAATATCTGTTTTTTTCAAGATACAAAACTGGGAAAAAAGACTCCAACAGATGTTAGGTGAACACAATGTCGATAAACTCTGCAGTTATGCTGAAGAATACATTAAAATATACAATCAACAGCTGCCTAAACCAGGTAACAGCATTTCATTTTTTTTTTTTATATTTTAATGGGGTGTGACAAAGTAGTTAGAAATCCTGACTCAAAGCTTCAGAAGCCACATTCTCCTTGTGCATGCATGGTTAGATTTTCCCTGGGTAAACTGTATGTACTAGGTTAATTTATAACACCAAACTAGACTGAATTGATTGAATCTTTATGTATATGTGTGAGTTGCCCCCTTGTAATTGAAAGCATTCTGTTCATGTTCATAAAATGCTGAAAGAGGCTTACAGTTCTTTACAACCCATAATAAAATAAAAGATTAACAGAATAGATTAACAGAATTTTCAAAAATAATAGATTGAGTTTAACTGAAAAGTTAAACAAGTCAGTTAGTTAACAGGTTCTACCACATCAACACGTTGGGAATATTTGTCCTTAGATCACTATATTTTTTAATTCAGGTCACATCTTAGCAAGCTATTTTTTCGTACTGGTTTCCATCAGATAAAAATTGTGAGGTGACAATTCTTTTTATAATAACTTACTTGAAAACTGTGAGGCAGTAGCTTTTGGTCTTTTTTGTCGTTTTATGTATATAGCACTTTAAAACAACAATTATTGACCAAGGTGCTGTTCAAAGTCAGAACGAAGTCAAAAAAACATTAAACGATAAGATGCGTAGATGGAGGGTAGATGGAGAGCAACAAATCTGCAGGTCTTTCAAGTTGCATGGACAGAGAGTGTTAAAAAGGATAAAATAGCTCTCTTTAAAGCCAGTTCAGAAAATAATAGATAACAATAATAATAATCCTTGTGTACTCTTTCAAATAATATCTAATTTAACAAATGGAAATTCAGGTCTACAGTGCAAAATACCTTCAGACATTAGCAGTACAGACTTTGTAACGGCCGACCCCTTTCCCAGCCAGCAGCTACACCTCCAAGACCTGTGGCCTGGATAAATTACTGAGGTGAATCTTATAAAATCAAGCCATACCTCTAACAATACAATTTTCCCCACAATCGACGGATTAAACATAGGGACACAAAAGCAGATATGTAAAATTTAGTGATTAATTATATTAAATAATAACAAAAAAATACAAATTTCACACACAAAAAATGAGTATATCTATACTAATAAATGGCAAAGTCCTCACTGACTCACTCACTGACTGACTGACTGACTCATCACTAATTCTCCAACTTCCCGTGTAGGTAGAAGGCTGAAATTTTGGTAGGGTTATTCCTTACAGCTTCCTTACAAAAGTTGGGCAGGTTTCATTTCGAAATTCTACGCGTAATGGTCATAACTGGAAGCTGTTTTTCTCCATTTACTGTAATGGAGATGAGCTTGAAACCCGTGGGGGCGGAGTTTCGTGTGACATCATCGCGCCTTCCACGTAATCACGCAGTACGTAGAAAACCAGGAAGAGGCCCAAAAAGCGCTGAAGAAAACATGCATTATATAATTGAGAAGGCAGCGAAACAATAAGAAGTGAGCGAGTGACATATATAACCATATTCATGAGTTCTGCTACTTCGGAAACAAAGCACGATGTAAACCTAAACTTTAAATTAAGTTCATAGACAGGCTGTCGCTGGCGTTTGTAATTTAGTGCCTACCCATATAAGGCCGTCCGTCAGCGGCATTCCAATAGCAAACTGCCACGGGTAAATATTCACGGGTGAAGGACTGTCCTTATGCAGAGGAAAATGAGATGGTCAGGGTGGTGTTTGGCACAAACTCAGCGAAACTGCGAGAGAAAGTTTTAAGTGCCGGGACTTGGTAACATTAGATACAGCCATGGACATAGCACGACATGGCACCAGCACAGCTGGGAAACTTCGATGCATGTACACCGAGCGGCTCACGTGAACTGACGCAGTGCACAGACAAAAGCAACAGTTCCAAAGCGCTGAACAAAAAACGAATTACACAATTGAAAAGGCAGCAAAAAATATGAAGCGTCTGATACATACAAGCATATTCATAAATGCAGCTACTGTGGAAACAAAGCACACGGTGGAAAAGTCAATGCCCGCTAAAGGAAGACAGTGTAAAAAAAAAAACCCGTGCATGCAGTGTGTCGGGTCTCAGATAAAGAAGAAGACGAGCTGTTTATTGATGCAGTAAGAAACGAATCGATGAATGAAACCTGTCATCTTTACAACGATTGACAAACACGGAATGTAACTTGAACACAACACATCCTACAAATACGAACCTGATTGAAAGAAATAATGAAAATCAAATCCTTGATGACAGCAACACTCAGTAAAACTCACAAAACAATTACTGTATATTGACAGTCATGTTACGTTATTTTTAAAATGTTCCCTTTTCTTTTTCATAGCTTCTTTAACACACTACATCTCCGCTGCGATACGCGGGTATATATATATGTATATATATACCCCGATCTACATACTCGAATAGTGGATACTTTATTCGCCATCAATGATTGTTTTGGTAAAGCCACACTCAGTGTATTCATTAGATGAACGGTAAAAAAGTAAGAGCGAGGGGAGGATGACTTATTGAGGCATGCAAGCAAAACCACAATAGCACGCGGGCTCGATGTACGAAAAAATATATCTTTTCAAGTTCTATTTACTCCATATGTGTCAAATTTAAGGCCCGCAGGCAACATCCGGCCCGGCGTGTAATTATATCCGGCCCGCAAGATCATTTTATATACTGTATTATTGTTATTAATGGCCTGGGGATTTGAAGCACTGGTAACAATAAACTACAGATCCCATAATGCAGCGCTTCAGCTGCCTTGCCGAACACTTACCGCGTCCCCGCCGCCTCTTCAGTCGCTTTACTTTATGAAGGAAGCAGCTTTCTCAGAGCTTCTGCACTGTTTTATAAATGAACGATATATAAGAAAGTCCTTTTTCCTTGCTTGCTTCGCCAAAGCAGCCTTTTATTTAATCCACGGGTTCTCCGCTGTTTCATTGTTCATTTATTACGATTTTTATAGTTATTGTGTAGGTTTTATTTAATCCACGGGTTCTCTTCTGTGTTAACTGCGGTGTCTTCTTTCGTTTACGAGCTTCGCCAAGGAAGCAACTTTCTCACAGCTTCTGCACTGTTTTAAAAACGAACGACATATAAGAAAGTCCTTTTTCCTTGCTTCACCAACGAAGCAACCTTTTATTTAATTCACGGGTTCTCTTCTATTTTATTGTTCATTTGTTACGATTGTTACAGTTATTGTGTAGGTTTTATTTAATCCACGGGTTCTCTTCTGTGTTCACTGCGGTGTCTTCTTTCGCTTTCGACCTTCGCCAAGGAAGCAGAAACTTACAACCACGAAACTTTGTAACGGCACAAGACTTCAGGTCACATCTCTACAAAACAACCTAATTGAAGCAACTATATTTACTGGCAGTGCCTCAGGTGACACAGTTTTTATTCCTCGCATCCCCGTTATACCATCTAATCTCCCATTTCAATTCAAACGCGTTCAATTTCCAGTAAGGCTCTGCTTCGCAATGACAATTAATAAGTCTCAGGGACAAACACTACAAAAGGTTAGCATTGATTTGAGGCGGGATTGCTTTTCACATGGCCAACTGTATGTTGCATGCTCAAGAATGAGCTCAGCACACAGCTTAGTCATATTACAACCAGAGGGCCGAACTGACAACGTGGTATACAGAGAGATCCTTAACAATTAATTTTTTACATATTTTCGTTCAGTCTAAAAATGTTTACTTTTTTATTAATAAAAATATTCAGACAGTTTTTCACCGCTGCGAAGCGCGGGTATTTTGCTAGTATATATATATATCCCTCCACCATACTAACAACGTGACAACACCGTATATACAATAACAAAACCCTCCCTTGTCCCAGTAACATATAACAAACAAAAAACACGAATAAAGATAAATGGATACGGAAATGCCAATGATCGTGAATTTCAGTCCGAGTATAAAACTGTCCTAAATACGGATGACTGTTTGACAGATAAGTGATTTGTTTGAATTTCCCGGAAAAATATGAAGCAACCTCACTGTGAATCCTTGTTGGATGGTGGACAATGAAGTTCAACGCCGGGGTCTCTGGCGATGATTGAATTGATGTAAGTCCAGCAGAATGAAAAACAAACAGGATCCCAAAGTGCGATATAGAAAAATAGCAGGTACTGGCGGTTCGTGGTAATTAATGTGATCTCCATCTTTCTCCTTCTCCCCACTCTGTTCCCTCCTGATTGGTTATATAGTGATGAGCTGGCTGTACAGTAGAGTCTCGCTTATCCTACCTTCGCTTATCCAAAATTCCGTATTATCCGACGTCCCACCACACAAAAAAAACAAACAAAAATAATACACATCAATCGGCAACAAGAACTGCAAGTTGCAAGCGTGAGTGTAGTCTATTTTTTGTTGCTCCCGACTCTGCCGCAGCTAATTACAGTGGAACCTCGGTTTGCGAGCATAATTCGTTCAGGAAATGTGCTTGCAGTCCAAAGCACTCGTACAGTATATCAATGCGAATTTCCCTATAAGAAATAATGGAAACTCAGATGATTGCTGTGTCTGTGTGTAGGAGAATGAGAATGAAAAATCCAGCTACATTAAATAACCTTGATGTTGCTGTTTCAAGCTCAATAAAGCTGGTGTTGCTAAAAGTACTGAGACTCAGCTTCGAGTTTTCGGGCGCAAGACACACACGTCACAGCACAAACACACACACGCAGTCACAATGCTGTAGTAAACAGTATACGCTCGTACAGATGTTGACTATATTACTGATGGAGTTAAGGCTAGAAACTGCAATTAATTACATTGAGTAACAATAAGAAGCTACAGGAATCGACATAATGATGCTGCAAAGATGATGAGACTTCACAGCAAAGAAATGGCACACGTCAGGAAAGCAGACTACGATCAAAAATGTCTTTAAATCATCACAGGACTGAACTTTTTAAGTACAGTGCATACTGTATTTAACGTCAGACAATTCTGTAACTGTAAGTTTTTTAGTTAATTTATTCTGTTGTTTTGTTTTAAAACATGATTATTAGGTTCGGAATGTGTAAAATTATAACATACAGTGGGAGCCACGTCAAACAGCCGCCTGGAGCATGACAGGTCCATGACAGGACCATGACCATGCGATCCGCACGGAATGTGATCCCCCGCGATGACGCAGTTAACGATGCCCCGCCCCATAAACGCCCCCATGCGCTTTCTAAAAAGATGGTTGCAATGCTGTATAATCCCGCCAGATGGAGCATTGAATGCTTCAGTTAACTGCAGTGTCCAGGAAGCCCTATACCGTATCTTTAATATACTGTATAGGCAGTTCTTGTATTGTCAACATAGTTTCATAAATAGATGACGTGGTAAAAAAAACAACAACAAACCGATTAATAAAACAGATTAGTTAAATCACTCAATACACAACCCATGATGATTATGCTATTTATTATTAAATAATGAATTAATAAAACTAGTTAGTAAAATATTTTTATTCTAGACTATAAGTGAAGAAAAAATAAAGCAAGTTACAGTAGGCGGTTGATACGACAGCTTGCGTGGTGCAATGCTAAGAACTGCTGATTTCCGATCCGTGCTATATAAAATCATCACATTCAAATATTAACAATTCCCACACACCCTTCCTACATTCACAACATGTGTACTTGTTGCAGTGTACACATCTCTCTGTGCTATGGTTCCTGTTACATTAGCACCTGACATTGTACTTTCTTCCCTATATAAATAACATTCGAGTATAGCGTCTCCAAATAAATCACATTCGAGCTATAGCGTCTCCAAATAAATCACATTTGAGTTATAGCGCGTTTTTATGTGAAAACAGCATTGTCAGATTTGGGGGGGTGGGTCGTGAACGCGACTGAGAGAATGGAACTGAATTTAAAAAAAGCTAACCTTTACAATTATCATGCATTTACATATTCGTTTTCAAACAATATTGCATTATTATATAGGAGCTTCCCTGTCTGCCTATCATATAGTGCCTTTCCTTCCTACCTATCTATATATCTATCCCCTTAGCTGTTTTTTATATATCTATTATACAGTGCCTTCCCTGTTTATTTATATATCTAGTGCCTTCTCTGCCTGTCTGTCTTTCTGCCTGATTGCATATAGCGCTAAACTCACTGCTCTGTACTATTCTGTCCCCTGCATGTCCTGGAGTATAAAAGAAACAGCACCATACAGCAACATGTGCGAACTGGCAAGTTCGGGGAAAAAACACGCGGTCACTGATTACAAACCGCAAGATGAATGAAA
This sequence comes from Polypterus senegalus, assembly GCF_016835505.1. Taxonomy (NCBI): domain Eukaryota; kingdom Metazoa; phylum Chordata; class Cladistia; order Polypteriformes; family Polypteridae; genus Polypterus; species Polypterus senegalus. Next base: position 67,854,199 of record NC_053169.1, on the reverse strand, counting down.
GAGACAATATATGTAAAAACATCATCGCACTAATGCAATATTATTTGAAAACGAATAGCGTCAGATCGGGTTTGAATATGCGCCTACATATTGCATGTACTGTGCGTTGAAAGTGCTGCACTGAATAAGCTGACTCCTTCTGTAACAGCGTGTATTCAAACCCGATCTGACGCTAATATTGCATGTACTTAACTATTTTAGAATAAAACATAAATTTGATTTCAGTCAGTCTGTAAGAGCCAGTGTACATTACGGAAGCGTATTAGGGCCACGGTGAAAAAAAAAATACGGACACAGTGAAGAAAAAAATCTAAATGTCGAGATTAAAGTCGACATGTTGACTTTATTCTCGACATTTCCACTTTATTGTCGCCAATTATGTCGAGATTAAAGTCGACATTTTCCACTTTATTCTAATAGTTTATTTTGTCAGTAGAATGTCGCAAACTAAACTAAATCTTAAAATGAATGTTTAATTTACTAGATTTTCTCAAACCCCGTCATTAATTAATGTAGCACATTAAATGCTTTATATTAAGTGTTCCCGACCCAGTTAAGTTGTGTTTACACGGATTACTGTAGAAACGGAACACACGTGAAATGCGTGTATTCCAAATAATGATCTATTCTTTCCACTCTAAAACTCCACTTCACTCCCAGATAATCAATCAAGGCATGAGCTGGGAGAAGTTTGTGCACGTTTTAAGTCGTTGGGGGGATGGAATAGCCGACTCGGAACCAGTGGTGCGCTGTCAGATCCGGAAATCTCTGCATGACAGTCTCGTGCACATTCTCTTTTAAATTCTTGGACAATTTGGCTTTGCCGTTTGTCCCACTCCAGTTCAATGTAACCCATGGGTCTCAATCACAAAATCAGCCAACACTGTAAACAGATGACACAACAAATTATATACTCTGAAACGTTCATTTGAACATTTAAAAATACAGTATATACAAAAACATAAATATAAAAACAATCAACTATTATTGTTAAAGTCAGTCTGCTGTTCAGGATCAAGTTTACGGGGCTTCGTTTAACGTTGAAGCACTAACGGCCAAAGTGCCACCGGTGTGTGTGTGTGTGTGTGCGCGCGCTCCGGCATTCGTCAGGTTTGTCTGAGCTGGCTTTAACACAAACACATTTGCGCGCCAGCAGGACGAAAAAAAACATTTTAGCACCATCTAACAGTCAGTAATAAGGAGAAGTCAGTACATTCTCCGTTGAGATTTCTCACATTCCACTCCTCCTAAGTTTGTCTTTTAATGAAGTTCTAAGAAAACTAAGAAAAATATTTTGGGTCACTTAAGCACGAAATAGCACGGACGCAAATGATCAAGATTTTAATTGTTGTTGTCATTTTCTCAAACATGATTTTCCAACTTGGCGTTTATAAAGATTTAGACAGACTGAATTTAAGAATGCACCCCTAGTAACCTAAAAAAACACACACACACCGAAGAGCAAAGCGGAGCTGCGCATTCACACCTCAGACCGTCTTTTGTCTTGTAAATGAGGTATCCTAATTCACCTTCCAATCCCCACCAGCACACACACTCTTTGTCTGTACTGTACACTGTTGCTGTTTGTTAGGGCACTTGGTTATACAGAGTACTTTAATGTATAAAACACTTACTTCCTGGTTTGTTTTATTTTAAATATAGCTTATTACCTTATTCAGCAAAATAAACAATGTTATCTTTGTGTTAATTATTAACGTATTGATGTCTTTTAATTAAGGACAAAAATAGACCATGCGCTTGTGTTTAGGACTGCTGAACAGCTGTGTTCATAGGTTTAATCAACGATTTACAAGACAACAGTTAAAGCATTTGTGGATGAGAGGTGTGTGTGTGTGTGCGCTCCTGCATTTCTCCGTTGGCTTTAACACAAACACATTTGCGCAGACAGGTCTAAAGAACCCCTCCCCCCGCCAAAAAAACACACACAGAGCAATTAGCGCCACGTCATAGTCAGGATTCTCCACTGAGGTTTCTCACCTAAGTTTGTGTTTGCTCTTTTGATGGAGTTCTTAAAACCCAAAAAATTATTTATACTGAGAAAAATTATTATGGGTCACATAATCACAAACACAAACTAGCACAGATACATATGATCAAGTGTTTAACTATTGTTTTCATTTGTTTCTATGACCAGTAATAATATTAATAATAATTATTATTGTTAGCCCAACTCTTTGACTATTTAAAACAAAAGCGTCTCCCATTTTTTGCCCATTTACTGTAAGTAGTTGGTTCAAGTAAATGTTTTTTAAATACCCAAACAATCCCCCAACAATTAAAACACACACGACTTTAGAAATAAAATGTATTCTTCCAAAACTAGTCAATCGCTTCTTAAAACCGTTCTCACCTCTCCGCCAGTGTCTTTTGTTAATCTAAATGTGCTGATAAAAGAAAAGCTGCAAGTAGCCGGCTATTCCATCCCCCGAACGACTTAGAACGTGCACAAACTTCTCCCAGCTCATGCCTTGTTGGATTATCTGGGAGTGAAGTGGAGTTTTAGAGAGGAAATAATAGATCATTATTTGGAATACACGCTTTTCACGTGTGTTCCGTTTCTACAGTAATCCGTGTAAACACATTTTTAAAACAGAAACGTTTTTCATATTGTAGTAGTAAATGACAAAATGTAAGCATAAACTATATAATGTATGAAGCCTGAAGTCCAAATATCAAACACTTTCACAAAAGGAACAAATATAACAGAACAAGTATGCTTTTATTCAAAAAAATATAACTGCAGAAAAAACCGCCTTAACATGCGACATTGACACTTGTTTATCGCGACTGCCTCCGTAAGCGCAATTGAATCAGCTCCCGACTGCGAGTCAGAAGACCGTGAGTTCGATCCTGCACCACTTTGTTTTGAGAAGTAAACTGCTCTTATTCTTACTATTTTAGAATAAAAACATGCATTTGATTTCAGTGTGTAACAGTGTAATTTATGATACTTGTAAAGGTTAGTTTTTTTATTCACTTTTCATTCTCTCAGTCGTGTTCAGGATCCTTCCCTACCCCCCATCTGAGAATGCTGTTTTCACATAAAGATGCGCTGTAGCTCTGCAGTGTACTTGTGACTGCATTCTCGTACCAATGCTTGCGAACTGAAGTGCCTGCATGCAGTTTTCGTGGCATTACACGCCTATTTTTGAGCATGCCCATGTCGCTCAAACACAGGAACATATGTTGGTGTACAAGAATAAAAAACAAGTGCACTTTTATTCTAGACTATAAGTGAAGAAAAAATAAAGCAAGTTACAGTAGGCGGTTGATACGACAGCTTGCGTGGTGCAATGCTAAGAATTGCTGATTTCGATCCGTGCTGTATAAAATCATCACATTCAAATATTAACAATTCCCACACACCCTTCCTACATTCACGACATGTGTACTTGTTGCAGTGTACACATCTCTCTGTGCTGTGGTTCCTATTACACTGAATGAGCACCTGACATTGTACTTTCTTCCCTGTTTAAATCACATTCGAGCTATAGCGCATCTCCAAATAAATCACATTCGAGCTATATAGCGTCTCCAAATAAATCACATTTGAGTTATAGCGCGTCTTTATGTGAAAACAGCATTGTCAGAGGGGGAGGGGGGGGTTCGTGAACGCGACTGAGAGAATGGAACTGAATTTAAAAAGCTAACCGTTACAATTATCATGCATTTACACTGGCTCTTACAGACTGACTGAAATAAAATGTATGTTTTTATTCTAAAATAGTTAAGTACATGCAATATTAGCGTCAGATCGGGTTTGAATACACGCTGTTACAGAAGGAGTCAGCTTATTCAGTGCAGCACTTTCAACGACAGTACATGCAATATGTAGGCGCATATTCAAACCCGATCTGACGCTATTCGTTTTCAAATAATATTGCATTAGTGCGATGATGTTTTTACATATATTATCGCTTTCATTCATCTTGCGGTTTGTAATCAGTGACCGCGTGTTTTTTCCCCGATCTTGCCAGTTCGCACATGTTGCTGTATGGTGCTGTTTCTTTTGTACTCCAGGACATGCAGAGGACAGAATAGTACAGAGCAGTAAGTTTAGCGCTATATGCAATCAGACAGACAGAGAAGGCACTAGATATATAAATAAACAGGGAAGGCACTGTATAATAGATATATAAAAAACAGCTAAGGGGATAGATATATAGATAGGTAGGTAGGAAGGAAAGGCATTATATGATAGGCAGACAGGGAAGCTCCTATATAATAATATAATATAATATTATAATTATAATAATAAAATATAATGTTAAAATCACGTGATTGCAACTCAGCGCAGCTAAATTGCTGGCGTGTGTTAACGTGTTCTTGAGAACAAAGCGCCATCTAGTGGTGGAACCAGGTAAATGAATAAATAGGGCATGAATGGGCGTGTTTACTGTGAAATCTTGACACGCCTTCTATCAGTAGAGGGAGGGGGGGATCACGGCGTGCATAGGGCAGCCGTACGCCATTCGCACGCCATTCACACGGCCGCGGCTATTTGACGTGGCTCCATCTGTAGTTTGACGTTTAATAGGTTTTTTATTAACACCTGCCATTATCCAACATTTTCGCTTATCCGATGTTCGGCTGGCCCGTTTATGTCGGATAAGCGAGACTCTACTGTATTTGATTAATTGTGAACGGGTGCTTTCCATCTAGGGGCTGCTCCTTCCATCATCTGTCCCCTCTGTACTTACGGGGACGACATTCACTGACACACACATGATATACAGCAAAAGGAACGATGGAAACAAAATGCACTCAGTACAAACATTGAAAACAGTATTGCTATGTAGCTCCGCTACATTTCCCCTCCCCAACTTTGGACAAGGGAGGGCCGAAGTACGGCTTGATATTGGCCACATGAATAGTGTCATGCTTGGAGTTTGTGCAGATACCCCTTTGAATTTGGAAATTAACTGGACTGGTTTGTTTCATGATTAATGCTGGACCTAACCATTTAGGCGGAAGCCTGGCGGAGAACAGCTTGCTGGCATCCGAGAGGTGGTGGGCTAAAGTCCAGAACAAGTCACCCGGCTTGAAGTGTGCTTCCTTCCGCTGGGCATTACATAAACGGGCATGTCTGAACGTCGATTCCACCAACCTCTGTTGGATTCTCCCCCGAAATTCTTCTAGTTTTAAAGTGTTATTGTGGAGGGTGATTTGTGAACTAGGGGCTCTGGGTAAGAGTCGGTCGAACAGGCCCTTCAGCTATCTGCCCAGCACCACCAAAGCAGGTATTTCACCTGTGGCTTAGGGCACCTCGGTGTTCAGGGCAAACCGGAGCTCGAGGAGCCATTTATCCCAGTCCTGATGGTGTTCACCCACATAGGAGGCAATCATGTCCTTCAGGGTCCGGTTCACTCATTCAGTCATGTTAGCCTGGAGATGATATGCTGTAGTAAGATTTTTTTTCACTCCCCAGGCTGTATAGAGATCATCAAGGACTGAACTCATGAACTGGGGACCCCTGTCCGAAATGATGTCCTTCAGGACCACCCAGCGGGTGAATATCTCATTCTTCAGGGTGGAACTCACCTTGCTGGGACAGGCATCTGTCAGTGCAAATAGCTCCACCCACTTTGAGAAATAATCCACTACCACCATCAAGACAGTTTTTCGGGGACTGGTCATCGAAAATGGCCCCATCAGATAGACTCCCAAAATCTTCCCCGGTCCAACTGCAATCGTCGATTGTAACATTCCTGATGGTTTATCAGGTGGGTTCTTTAACTGTTGACATGTGTGGCAATTCTTCACAAGGTGGCAAATATCTGTCCGGATCGATGGCCACCACGCCACCCCCAGAATCTTTAGGAGGGTTTTCGTCCGACCAAGATGACCATCTAAAGGGCTGTCATGAAAAAGTTCAAAAACTTGGGGATGAGCACCTCCGGGACCACAAATTGTTGCTGCAGGCCCCCAAAGGATGATGGAACAGATCTATAAAGAACTCCCTGGAGGTCAACAAAATGTACCTGGTCAGTGCGCTGGTTATCCAGCTCCTTCCAAAGATTTTGGCAGAAAGGGCTGGAAGCTTGTGCTTGGGCCAGATCGTAGAGAGTACTAGGTAATGATGGAAATACCTTCTTTGCTTCTGCCTGAGGACTCTGATGCCCTAGACAGAGCATTAAGCACAATGTTGCTACAGCCCTTCCGGTATGTCACCTTGAAGGTGAAATTCTGGAGGTGTAGAACCCACCTGGTCAGTTGGGAAGATGTCTTCGGGTGAATAAACACCCAGGTCAGAGCATGATGGTCTGTGTACACTTCAAACTCAACCCCTTCAATAAAGTGCTTTCATTTTTCCACGGCCCACAGTACCGCCAGGCACTCCTTTTCTGCTGTTGAGTAATTGAGCTCGGCGCCGTGCAGCGCTTACGAAGCATATTAGACACGCTCTTCCTTGTCCTTCTTTTGGATGAGCACGACCCCGAGCCTCAGGTTTCTGGCATCAGTATGTACTTGAAAAGTGAGTTGTGGATCAGGCTGGGCCAGGACAGATGGCTTCTGTAGATGTTCTTTTAGTTGCTCGATGGCGTCCTGGCATTCTTTAGTCCATTCCCACGGGACATCCTCCTTTCTTAGCTGGTTTAAGGGAGCCGCCATGTCACCCAACTGAGGGATGTATTTATGGTACCACCCCACCAACCCCAAGAAATGCTGCAAAGATTTTAAATCTGTGGACGTGGGGTAGTCTCGGATGGCCAAAATCTTTTCTGGGTCTACAGCGACCCCCTCTGCAGACACGATATGCCAGAGAAAATGGATTTGGGGTTGAAGGAAGGTACACTTTTTTGTGTTCAGGGTGAGGTGTGCTTGCTGGAGATGATGAAAGATGGTATCCAGGTCCTGGAGATGCTGTTCAATTGAAGGGGATTAAATAATAAAATCATCGATGTACACAAAGCAGATCTTTCCGATTAACCCCCCTCAACACTTGTTCCAAAAGCTGTTGGAAAGTGGCACCAGCGTTCTTTAGGCCAAATGGCATTGTTTTAAATTGGAACAAGCCTTTAGGGGTAAGTACAGCTATCTTCTTTTTACTCCCCTCATCCATCCACCTGCCAATAGCCACTGCGGAGGTCCAAAGTACTAAAAATAGCTACTTCATGCAGTGACTCGAGTATTTCATGAACTTGGGGCATGGGATATGCATCCAGATTTGTCTTCACGTTTACACCCCTGTAGTCCATGCAGAAACGAATGGTGTCATCTGTTTTCTTCACTAGGACTGCAGGGGACATCCAGGAGGAGAAAGATGGATCAATTATTCCCTCGGTGAGCATTTTGTCTATATGTTGTTTAATAATATCCCTCTTCAGTGGACAAACTCGATATACCCAGTGTCTAACAGAGACTTCGTCAGAGGTATGAATCACGTGGATAACCCACCGTGACTCCCATTTTATCTGTCCATACTCCCGACCACTTCTACAGGACCTGTCTGACCTCTTCGGGTTGTTCCTCCACTATTAGCTGTTAGAGAATTCAGCCCAAGGAGTAACGGGACGGACAGGTGCCAGTCATACAGGACATAGGTCTCCATTTCCCAGGTGGTGGACAGTATGCTGTACCTCAGGGGAACTCTGCCCAAAGCCGTGTGTTCACTCCCATCCACCAACAGGAATTGGACAGATGGGGCAGGTGTTATTTTATCTGACGGTCGGCAAATCTTCCTCCAAACTTTATGTCGTAGGAGGGTATGATGGCTTTCTGTGCCAACCACCGCATCCACCAGCCACCCCTGCAGTGACACTGGGATGACCAGGAGGGACACACTGACCTGCATAATCGTGAGATCGGCCTCTGACCAGCCAGGTTTGGCTTGCTGGTGTCTTAGGGACTGGGTATCTTTCATACTGGACTGTATTTTACTTCAGTATGCCTTGGAGTTACCCCAGTCCCGTTCCACTTGTGAGCTGACCTTAACCAGATCTTCAACCGACCCCACAACCCCTCTGAGACACCCAGCTACCCGTGGGTTGCAGGCATTAAGGATGCGGTGGACCACCTCTTCTTCGGACATGGCCCGCTGCCACTTTAAACACAAAGCCCTATATTCATAGGCAAAGTCCTGGATGGATTGTGCTGGAAGTTGCACCATGGATCGCAGCTTGTCTTCAAGTTTAGTCTCATAATCCTCCGGAAGAAAAGCTGTGAGGAAAGCTTGTCAAAAAGATCCCCAGTCCATGATGTTTTTCTTTGCTGTCAGTCACCAGCTACGCACTGGCCCAGAAAGGGAGACCCCTATCACTCCCAAAAGTTCTTCAGCTGTCAAAGGAGTGACAGCCAAATACACCTCCCCTTCTTCCACAAAATTGAGGACATCGTCTGTGGTATATTTAGCCCCCAACTTGGGTAAGGCCAGGTGTACCCCAGGGGTAGTGGGTCGGGAGACATATATAGCACCTTGAGACCCCAGAGGTGTCTAGTGGATAGGTGACTGACGGTATGTCTGGAGACTCCTTCTGACTTCCCCCTGAAGATATTCTTGCCAGCGTCGATCCCACCGTGGAGGCACAGCACGATCTCTTACCCCAGCTCCTGGGAGCTGCTGATGCGGGTCCGTAAGGCATCCTCGATTTCTAATGTGCTTTCGTCTACCTCACCGCCCCTCTCATTCACCCGAGCGAGTTGCTGTGCCAGATCTTCCCACGGAGGTGAAACATCTTCCTGGTCATCCTCTTCAGGTCCAAGGTGATTTTAAAGGTACAGTGACTGTAAAGAATCCACCACCTCCTGCACCGCTGAACATGCTCTGACCGTGACGTGGCGAGCCCCGGCTACTCTTTCCTCACACCAGGGTGAAGCAATGGTGTCGTCCTGCTCGGCACACATAAAAGACATGGTGGTAAACGGGAAAATTTTTTTTAAGGCAGACAGCGATAGTATTTGTAAAGATTCCTCAGAAAGGGCACTACTTATGTAACGGACAACCTCTTACCCAGCCGGCAGCTACACCTCCAAGACCTGTGGCCTGGATAAATTACTGAGGTGATCTTATAAAATCAAGCCGTACCTCTAACAAATACAATTTCCCCCACAATCGACAGATTAAACACAAAAGCAAATATGTAAAATTAAGTGATTAATTATATTAAATTAAATAATAACAAAAAAATACAAATTTCACACACAAAAAAAAGTATATATATAAATAAATATGAATATCCCTGCACCAAACTAACAACTTGACAACACCATATATACAATAACAAAACCCTTCCTTGTCCCAGTAACATATAACAAACACAAAACACGAATAAAGATAAATGGATATGGAAATGCCAATGATTGTGAATTTGAGTCAGAGTATAAAACTGTCCTGAATACAGATGACTGTTCGACATGAAGCAACCTCACCATGAATCCTCGGCGGATGGTGGACAACAAAGTTCAATCCCGGGGTCTCTGGCGATGATTGAATCGATATAAGTCTGGTAGAATGAAAAACAAACAGGATCCCAAAGCGCGGTATACTGTAGAAAAATAGCAGGTACTGGACGACATTCACTGACACACACATGATAGGCAGCAAACGGGATGATGGAAACAAAACGCACTCAGTACAAACATTGAAAACGCTATTGCTATGCAGGTTTGGATATTTTTAGAGTCCTGGAGACCTCATCCATCTAGCTGCCTCCCCATTTGGCCATGCCACGGCTGAAACGTTGCTCCGATGAAAGGACCCCTCCTTCCCATGATTCCTGTGATCCTCCATCAGGGATGACTTTACCTTAGGCAGGCAAACAACTTGGCAGGTGGGCCGTGGCACCAATTGCCACATTTGGGTACCGAGAAAAGAAACAGAATAGGTGAGGGTTAGTATTCAAATATAATTATCATGTTACTTATGTTTTAGTGCTAATGACTAACAACAGAGATGCAGTCTGTACAGTTAATCAGCAGCTCTAGTCAAGATATGCTAAACTGAAGTAGTGAGTCTTCAGCCGGGATTTAAAGGCTGAGACTGAAGGGGCATCTCTTATAGAAGCAGGAAGACCATTCCACAGTTTAGGGGCCCTGTAACTAAAAGCTCGACCTCCCACTGTTATTTTATGAATCCTTGGAATCCTAAGCAGACCGGCATCTTGAGATCTTAATGTGCGCTCAGGTTTGTAAGTCATGATAAGTTCAGACAAGTAAGCCGGACCTTGGCCATTTAATGCTTTATATGTTAAAAGGAGGATTTTGAAATCTGCCCTAAACTTAACTGGGAGCCAGTGTAAAGATTTAAGAACTGGAGTTATGTGTTCATATTTTCTTGTTCTTGTAATAATTCTTGCAGCCGAATTTTGGATTAACTGGAGGCTGTATAGAGAACAGTTTGAACAGCCAGTGAACACCACATTGCAGTAGTCAATCCTACTAGAGATAAATGCATGAATTAATTTCTCACAATCCTGTTTATTTAGAAAGCGCCTTCATTTCCTAACATTTTTAAGATGGAAAAAACATGTTTTGGACGACTTTGTAATATGTGCTTTAAATGACATGCTAGAATCAAAGATAACTCCTAGATTGCGGGCTGATTCAGTAAAATTAATTGGGATTCCAACTGAGTTAAATGACGACAAAATATTGCTGTGATCAGCGTCATTCCCTCCAACAATTAACATCTCTGTTTTATCTGTATTTAAAGACAAGTAGTTCTCATTCATCCATTCCTTTAATTCACTAACACAACTAATTAAAGACAACATCGGAGAAACTTCATTTGATTTAAATGAAAGGTATAACTGGGTGTCATCTGCATACGAGTGAAAATTAACATTATGTTTCCTAATGAGAGATCCCAGTGGAAGCATGTAAAGTGAAAACAGTAAACGTCCCAGTACTGAGCCCTGCGGGACTCCATATTGAACTTCTGTGTATAATGATGGAGTACTGTCTGCACATTTCTGTACATACTGGAACCAATTTGATAAATAAGAACTGAACCAAGCGAGCACGGTGCCTGTAAGCCCAACATCGTTTTCTAGCCTGTGCAGTAAAATAGAATGGTCAATGGTGTCAAATGCTGCACTTAAGTCCAACAACATAATTACAGTGGAGTTTCCTTCATCAGAGGATATCAGAATGTCATTTACAACCCGTGTTAGTGCCGTTTCTGTACTATGACCAGTGCGAAAGCCAGACTGGAATTTCTCAAATAAATTGTAATGCGTAAGGTGTGACTGAAGCTGACTGGCGACTACTTTTCTAGTATTTTAGAGAGAAATGGTAAATTTGAAATAGGCCTATAGTTATTTAGTATGTGTGGGTCTAGGTCTGACTTTTTAAGTAAAGGTTTAATGACTGACACTTTTAGTGCATCAGGTATTGTGCCATGCAGTAATGAACTATTGATGACGGTTAGAATAGGCGCTGCAAGAACAGCCATTGCACTTTTTACTAGTTTTGTTGGCACTGGATCTAGGGAACAAGTAGTGGGCTTCATTTTGGTAATTAAAGTTAAGACTTCCTGGTGAGTTACAGGATTAAAATTACTAAAGTGCTGAATGCAATGTGCGGCAGGGTCTGCTAAGCTAGTATTTGGCTTGTACTGTGATGCTGAGATCTGGGATCTTATATTTTTAATTTTCTCATTGAAGAAGTTCATAAAGTCTGTACTGCTAATATCTGATGGTATTTTGCACTGTTGATCTGAATTGCCATTTGTTAATTTAGCCACTGTTCTAAACAGTACCTGAGGATTTTTATTATTGCTATCTATTAATGTAGAATAGTATTCTGAGCGAGCTTTAAAGAGGGCTTTTTTATATTTATTTACACTCTCTGTCCATGCAATTTTAAAGACATGTAGCTTTGTTGTTCTCCATCTGCGCTCCAGTTTTCGACACTCTAATTTAAGAGCTCGAGTATTTTCATTAAAAATTACAATACAATTTATTTTTGTATAGTGCAGAATCACACAGAAATTGCAGCATTTGGCTTTAACAGGCCCTGCCCCCCAGCCTAGACTCTCTAACAAGACAAGGAAAAACTCCCCAAAAAAACCCTTCTAGGGAAAATAAAATGGAAGAAACCTCAAGAAAGGCAGTTCAAAGAGAGACCCCTTTCCAGTTAGGTTGGGCGTGCAGTGGGCGTCAAAAAAACGGGGTAAATACAATACAATACACAGAATAGAACACAAGTAATCCTCAATATAATATAATAGTGCAATATAAATATTACAAGTACAGAACAGAAATCAAAACTCACTTTCTAAAATGAAACCTACTACTTGTTCCCTAGATGCAGTGCCAACAAAACAAGTAAAAAGTACAATGGATGTTCTTGTAGCACCAATTCTTAGCATTATCAATTCCTCATTATTGCATGATGCACTAAAAGTCATCAAACCATTACTTAAAAGTCAGACCTACCCACATATACTTAATAATTATAGACCCATATAAAATGTACCCTTTTTCTCTAAACTACTTGAAAAAGTAGTCTCTGCTTCAGTCTCACCTTGCAGATCACATTTTATTTGAGAAATTCCAGTCTGTTTTCCACACTAGTCATAGTACAGAAATGGCACTAACGCATCTTGTAAATGACATTCTAATATCCTCTGATGAATGAAATTCCACTGTAATTATGTTGTTAGACTTAAGTGCAGTGCAGCATTTGACACCGTTGAGCTTTCAACTTTACTACACAGGCTGGAAAAATGACATTGGGCTTACAGGCAATGCCATTGCCTGGTTTAGTTCTTATTTATCAACTTGATTCCAGTATGTATAGAAATGTGTAGACAGTAGTCCATCATCATACACAGGTGTGAGATATTGTGTCCTGCAGGGATCAGTATTGTAACTTTTACTGTTTTAATGTTACATACTGCACTTCCACTGGATAATTTTCACTCATATTCAGATGACACTCAGTTATACCTTTCTTTTAGACCCGATGAAGTTTCTCTGATGTTGTCCTTAATTAGGTGTGTTAGTGAATTAAAGGAGTGGATGGATGACAACTAATTGGCTTTTTTAGCACGGATGAAATAGAGATGTTAATTATTGCAGGGAAATATGCTAGTCGCAACAATTAGCCGACAATCTAGGCGTTATCTTTTGACTCTATCATGTCATTTAAAGCGCACATTACAAAATTGTCCAAAACATGTTTTTTCCATCTTAAAAGTGGCATGAAATTAAAGTGTTTTCTAAATATGCAGGATACTGTGAAATTTAACCATGCATGTATTTCTAGAAGGACTGATAAATGCAATGACTATTCATATTGTTCTTTATGCAGATTTCAGTTAATCCGAAATGCTGCTGCAAGAATTATTACAAGAACAAGAAAATATGAACACATTAACTCCAGTTCTTAAATCCTTATACTGGTTAAGTTTAGGGCAGATATAAAAATCCTTTTAACATATAAAGCCTTCACTAGAGTCCAGCTTACTTATCTGAACATATCATTACTTACAAATCGGAATGCACATTAAGATCTCAAGATGCCAATCTGCTTATGTTTCCAAGGATTGATAAAATAACAGTGGGAGGTCAAGCTTTAGTTACAGGTCCCCAAAGCTGTGGAATGAGCACAGCTACTATAAGAGATGCCCCTTCAGTCTCAGCTTTTAAATCCCAGCTGAACACTCACTACTTTAATTTTTCATACCCAGACTAGAGCTGCTGATTAACTGTGCATGCTGCCTCTGTGCTGTTGGTCATTAGCACTAAAACACAAATAATGTGATATTTATAATAGAAAGCATTTTAAGATGGAGAATCTTTTATCTGTGGCACCTCTGCAAGAGAACCACTTCTTTCAACCCTCGAAAACATATGCAGTTTTTAATATGTTTCCAGGGCAAGATCCAACCTGTGAACGCTGCACTCAAGTCCCAGCCTTACTGGGTCACATGTTTTGGGCCTGCACCAAATTCACATCATTTTGGACCAAAATGTTTAAGTGCCTTTCAGACAGCCTTGGTGTCACAATCCCTCCTAACCCATTAACAGCTGTGTTTGGTGTTCTTCCAGATGGATTTAAAGTGGAGAAGGACAAACAAACTGTGATTGCCTTCACTACACTTTTCGCACGCAGACTTATTTTGCTAAATTGGAAGATTCCTAGCTCTCCTCTTTTAAGTCAGTGGGAAACCGATGTTTTATACTATTTGAAATTGGAAAAAATCTAATTCTCAGTTAGAGGATCTGTACAGAAAGTTTTCAAAACCTGGCAGGATCTAATCAATAATATTTTAGAATAAGCTCTTAAAGCACTAAGGAAGTAATGCTCTCCACATTTCTTTTTTTTCTCCATTCATCTCTATTGCCGTATTAAACTGGTCAATTTAGGTATGTTTACAAGCTTTAAGTTTTACTCCGTTGGCCATGCTCTCTTTCTCAGGGTTGGGGGTTGATTTGTTTTCAATACTATTTTTTGTAAAAATGTATCTATTTCTATGGAATGATTACAATAAAATTAATACAATTAAAAAAAAATTTAAAAATAAAGACAGCTGTAACATGCGCAGAAGAAATAATACTATTTTGACAAAAGATAAAATGCCAGGACCAACAATGTTAAAACCCTCTTTAAAAAGACATGAAAGAGTAACATTTGTGAGTTTTATGTGGCCAGTTATACACGTCATAATAAATAGGGTAACTGGCTCAAACCGATTGGAACAGTAGAGCATGTGGAAGGACATGGTTGGTCACAAGAGGTAGATAAAATGTGTCCCTAATATCATCAATCTTTTTTTTTTATTATTTTTATTAATTTTATTACACTCCATACAAAGCAATCAAGTTTTTACAAAAGAAAAATAGAGTTAAGAACAGATCGATCCCCACCCTTGAGAGAGAGAGCAAGCCAAACGCATAAAATTTAAGCTTTTAAACATACCTAAATTAATAAATTCTCTGTGCTTTATGAACTTATTTTAAAATATTACTGATTAGATCCTGCCATGTTTTGAAAAAGTCTGTACAGATCCTCTAACTGAGTATTTGATTTTTCCAATTTCAAATAATATAACACATCAGTTTCCCACTGACTTAAAAGAGGAGAGTTTGGATTCTTCCAGTTTATCAGAATAAGTCTGCGTGCCAAAGTGTAGTGAATGCAATCACAATTTGTTTGTCTTTCTCCACTTTAAGCCCTCTGGAAGAACCCCAAACACAGCTGTTAATGGGTTAGGAGGGATTGTGAGTCCAAGGCTGTCTGAAGGTAATTAAAAATTTTTGTCCAGAATAATGTTAATTTGGTGCAGGCCCAGAACATGTGACCTAGTGAGGCTGGGACTTTTGCAGCGTTCACAGGTTGGATCATGCCCTGGAAACATTTTGAGAGTTTTAGTCGAGACAGATGTGCTCGATAAATAATTTTAAGTTGTATAATTGTATGCTTTGCGCATATGGAGCTCGAGTGAATTCTCTGCATTGCTACTTTCCACTCCTTTTCTGATATATTAATTGAGAGATTTTTCCCAGTGTCCTCTTGGATCTTTGAAAGGAGGGATTGTAAATGATTTTATATATTGTAGAGATGGAGTCTAAGTCCTTGAGATTGAGCAATATTTTTCCAGCATGGATGAGGGTGCAAGATGAGGAAAATCTGGAAGGTTCTGTTTAACAAAGTTCCTGATTTGAAGATAGTGAAAGAAATGTGTAGCTGGAATGTTAAATTTGGAATGTAATTGTTCATAGGATGCAAAGACGTTGTCTATATAAAGATCTCTAAGCAAGTTAATTCCAAATTTTTCCAGATATTAAAACTGCATATGTTTGTGAAGGTTGAAAGAGGTGGTTCTCTTGCAGAGGTGCCACAGATAGAAGCTTCCCCGTCTTAAAATGCTTTCTACATTGGTTCCAGATTCTAAGTGAGTGGAGCACAATTGGGTTATTAGTGTATTGCCGATAGCGTGTGTTTATTGGAGCACAGAGCAAGGAATACAAAGAAGTACTGCAGGATTTTACTTCTATTGTGGTCCAAGCCTGTGTATGTTCTTCTATTTGTGTCCAGGTTCTTATCGCCTGTATATTTGCTGCCCAGTAATAAAACTGGAAGTTAGGTAGAGCCATGCCGCCTTCTGCCTTTTGTCTTTGTAGGGTCGCTCTTTTGATGCGTGGATGTTTTGAATTCCAAATAAATGAGGTTATTGTTGAATCTAATTGCTTAAAGAATGATTTATTAATGTATACTGTATTGGGATGTTTTGAAATAAAAAGGAGCTTAGGAAGAATATTCATCTTAACAGTGTTAATTCTTCCAGCTAGTGTGAGATGAAGGGTTGACCATCTATGCAAGTCTTGTTTAATTTTTTCCATGCAGACGCGAAATTTTGTTGATAAAGAGCTTTATGTTTACTTGTGATGTTTACCCAGGTATTTAAACTGTTCTGCAATGATAAAAGGTAGGGTGTCTAATCTAATATTATATGCTTGAGAATTCACTGGAAAGAGTACACTTTTATTCAGATTAATTCTGAGACCAGAGATCTTTTGAAATTCTGTGAGTGCTGCTAAGACTGCAGGCACAGAATTTTCTGGGTCCGATATATACAGTACCATGTCATCTGCATATAATGAGATTTTCTGTTCCAGTCCTTCTCTGCTAATCCCCTTTATCTGATCAGTATTTCGACAATGTATTGCCAGTGGTTCAATGGCAATGCAAACAGCAGGTGACAAGGGCATCCTTGTCTAGTGCCACGTTCTAGTTTAAAGTAGTCTGAGCAAATGTTATTGATGCAAACTGAAGCTTCTGGGTTAGTATACAGTAATTTAATCCATGCACAAATGTTGGGCCAAACCCAAACTTCTCCAATGTAGTAAAAGGTATTTCCATTCAATCATGTCGAATGCTTTTTCTGCATCCAATGATAATAATATTTCTGGGGTGTTTGATTTAGTTGGTGAGTATATTACATTAAACAGGGTCGAAGATTTGAAGATAAGTGTCGGCCCCTAATAAATCCAGTTTGGTCTTGTGATATTACGAGGGAGCACTTTCTCCATCCTTCTAGCTATGATTTTAGAGAGTATTTTAACGTCGTTATTCAGAAGTGAAATTGGTCTGTATGATGCACATTGTAATAAGTCCTTATTTTGTTTTGGAAGACAGTGATTAGTGCTTGGCGAAAGGTTTGTGGAAGAGATTGGTTATCTCTGGCTTCTGTAAATGTTGCTAATAGGAGGGAGCTAGCTGAGGAGAATTTCTTGTAAAATCTGCAGGGTAGCCATCAGGGCCTGCTGCTTTCCACCTTGGAGTGACTTTATAGCATCTAGTAATTCTGATAATGCCAGAGGTTTATCAAGTTCCTCCACACTAAAAGCTCTATTTGTGGTATCTGTAATGTATCCAGAAATGCATTAGATTGTGTATTGTCTTCTTTAAACTCAGTAGTATATAGGGATTTATAGTAGTCTCTGAAAGTGTGCATTATATTTTTGTGTTCATGATTTTATCTCCGTTCGTGTTAGTGATTACCGAGATTGCTTGCACTTCTTGCTTGTGAATTTGTTGAGCTAAAAGCTTATTAGCTTTCTCCATGTTCATAATAATGATGTCTGGATTTGTAAATTAGTTGTTCAGTTTCTTTAGTTGTCAAGAGGTTTAATTCTGAATGTAGAGCCTGCCTCCTCTATGTAGAGTCTCGCTTGGTAGTCTGGCATGTTCTTCATCTATTTTAGTAATTTCGCTTTTTATCTCTGCTACTTTCTTGGCTTCGGATTTATTTCTGTGGGAAAGATATGAGATAATCTGTCCTCTTAAGAAGGCCTTAAGAGTTTCCCAGAGTATTCCTGCAGAGATCTCAGGGATGTATTTGTCTCTAGAAAGAATTTGATTTGTTTGGATATAAATTCAGTACAATTCTCGTCAGCTAATAGAAGCGGGTTGAGGCCATCTGGGGTGAGTGTATGGGGCTTAGTAATTTTAGCTCCAAGATCATAGGTGCATGGTCAGAAATAACAATAGCATCGTATTTACAAGATTTAATCTTAGGCAAGAAGTTATTGTCTATAAAGAAGTAATCAATCCTTGAGTAGCAATGATGTACTGGTGAGTAGAAAGAATATGTTCTTGAATTTGGGTTTAAAAACCTCCAGGGATCTGATAAGTTGTGATCAGTTATAAACTTTGTAATTATCTTTGCGGTGTTAGATGCGTTCCCCTGTGGAGGAAGTCCTATCTAAAAGTGGATTTAGAACACAATTAAAGTCCCCAGCCATTATAACTTTATGAGTGTTCAGATTGGGAATGGATGCAAATAAATTTTGTATAAATTCCTTATCATCAACATTAGGTGCATAAACATTTATCAAAATCATTTTACAGTTAGATAAGTCTCCCATGACCATTACATATCTCCCTTCAGGATCCAATACTACATCTGATGCTACAAATGGTACTGTTCTATGTATGAGAATTCCCACACCTCTAGTTTTCTTTGTAAAACTAGAATGGAACATTTGGCCAGTCCAGTCTTTTTGCAGCCGGAACTGATCCTTGCTTAGTAAGTGGGTTTCCTGTAAAAATACTATTTTAGCATTTAGACCTGTTAGGTGAGAAGTACTTTCTTTCTCTTTAATTCGTGATTCAGGCCTTTAACATTCCAGCTTACGAAGTTAACTGTCCCATCATGGAGACACTGATTCTGAGTTTTTGATGTCATTTTATAGTCTTAACTGGAAGTGAGACAGTTTAGGTCTTAATTTCCTATTTCCCCTAGAGTTGTTGCCATGCAGCTTATTATTACGTTGATAGTTATAATTATAAAGATTGAGAGGATAGATTAGGTATAGATCAAGCCTGCTCTCTTTCTCTCCCCTTAACCCCCACCCTCCCTTTTGCCTCCCCAAGTGAGGCTAAAACCCACTTCACAGTCCCAGTCCTCTGACATACCCAGAGACAGAGCACGTCCAAAGCAAAACAAGCCCCATGCAGTGGCGCTTTAGGTTAAAAGATAGAGATATCTGTTACCAATATAGTCTTTAAAAAAAAAAAAAAAAAGAATTTTGCACTTAAAAAATATATACTCTTCAGCTATTTTAGTGCATTAAGATGATACACCCAGATAATAAACCCGGGTGATGGTGTTAAAGATGTGTCCAAAATAAGCATAACAAGTCTTAATGCAGTAATAGCAATAACAATAAACCAAGGGTATGATATTGAACAGTCTTGTTTAGGGTAGAGATGAAATAATTAGAAAGAAAAAAAAAAAAAGGAAAGAAAAAGGAATTAAGCACAATAAAACATAAACAGATAGCCCTAGTAATACTAAGTAATAATGAGAACAAATGAGAATATATGCTGATAAAAACCCTTATTTTAAAACGAATAGATCAGACAGTAGATTATTAACCGCCATGACTCACTATTATGTATCATCAATCTTTTTAACAAACAAATCTCATTTTATCAAAGCAAGGTGAGGGATTGATTACTATATTTATAGCCTTAAATATGACTTGAGGTCTATGATACCTGAAGGTTATCCTTTTTTCACTTGTGGTCTGTTCTTCAACTTGCCTGTCTAAGGTCACATGTTTCATCATTTAGCCAAGGCTCAGGTTTTCAGATGAGAAGAGGAACCACCCATAATATAAGATAGGTTTTATGAATTGTAGAAAAAAGTTGAGTAGTTGAGCTAATCATGCGAGAATATCAAACTGGAGAACAGGAGTTTTGCAAAATTACTAGGCAGAATGGTTTCAAATAAAATTGGTGTATAACCAAGAGAAACAAATGACATACCTCACTACTGCAAACAGATACATGAAATAGCAAAATAAAATACAATGTCTTACTAAGCTAATATGTATGTGCCATAGCAGATTAGACAAAATTATAAGAATCAGTTAGATTTAAGAAGATTTTTACCAAAGACTGAGAAGGACAGCAAATGTTAATATTAAAATCTCCCTGTCATATCCCTGCTGAAAAATCATAGAACTCCGGAATAAAATACTTTTTTGGTGGTAGATGTATCAACACACACAACTTCCCTTTAGGTTGATCTAACTTTGACATTTCAAGGACAAAAGTAATGTAAACATTCGTCACTATTTGCTGGTAGTGAAACATTTTTTTTAAATATAGGCATAAGCCATCCACCCTGAGCAGTAGAAAAAAAGTGAATGAAAAAAAGATCACAGTCAGGTGGAACAAGTTTAGAAAAAGGGCTTGATTCACCGACACTCAGCCAAGTTTCAGCCACACATAGGAAATCTAATCTATGGGAAGTAAAAAAAAGTCCCTCATGATAGATGACTTACTGTATTTGCTAACGATCTGGCATTGACAAGAGCCATCACGGCTAAAACAATAGTCTTGACCTGCAAGGTCTGTTGCAGTTGCTAAAGATTAAGTGCACACTACCTCTGCAGAGATGTGGCGGTAATAAAGAAGGCTTTTGAACTATTGGATACAAAACGATAATAAGTTCAGTCCAGTTCACTCCAGGCACTGATAAGCAAAATAATCAACACTTCAAACATATACTGGTAAGAAAGTGTGAGGAGCAAACCCAGAAATGGACAACAGAAAAGCTCTCAACTTCAGTGCCAAACAACTCAGCCTCCCATATTGTCTATGATGTTGGTTGCACCTCCTTCAGAACAGTACCATTAGAGATAGTGTGAGACTCCTGATAGTAAAAGAGGATTGAAAGTATTCCGCATTTAACCAA
The DNA here is from genome assembly GCF_016835505.1 of Polypterus senegalus. Lineage (NCBI taxonomy): Eukaryota > Metazoa > Chordata > Cladistia > Polypteriformes > Polypteridae > Polypterus > Polypterus senegalus. The sequence continues at coordinate 67,833,522 of NC_053169.1, read as the reverse complement.
ATCAAAGCTATTGAAGATGACCAATGATCAGATATTATGAAGAACATAGAATTGTGCCTAACTTTTGTGTTTGGCAGAAAGTGCAGCTGACTACATGTGACTGCCTCGCAGTTAGGAGACCCGGGTTCGCTTCCCAGGTCCTCCCTGCGTGGAGTTTGCATGTTCTCCCCCGTCTGCGTGGACAACACAAAAAATGCAATTTTTTAATTCCAGTCCTATAATAGAAATTAGTGCCCTTACTGTAATAACTACAGAAGTTTCAAATTTGAAAATAGGATAATAATATTAAATTATTTCTAGGTTTCAAGATCATCTTATGTATATGACAGAACACTTTTTAATGTACAGTCTTTAAAATTGTTTTAGGAGAATTGATAAATTATGAAGAAGGATGCCATCCTCTGGATGCCCTGCAGCAAGTAAGCATTGCCTATGCATCAGCACATCAAACTCAGACCAAAGGATCCAAAACTTCACTTTCAGCTTGGACTTGCTCTTGAAGAATACTATTATGCTATTTCTATATATGGCCTTCAAAAAAAGGTTGGAGCGCATGCTTTTTATTTATGTGCTATTTATGTATTTAGTGTTGGGTGTTTCTAATTGGTGGTGTTCTGAGTTATACATACATATATTCTGAGTTATGAGTTATGACTGTCTTAATAATGAAGCAATCCAAATAAAATAAAGATATCCATATTCCTGAATAAATGTACAGTACAAATGAGTGAGACATGGTGCTCTTCTGTTGAGGCTGTTGGCTGGCAGCAGAATGTCGGCATCTGTCTGCCAGACAGTAAATTGCTGCCATCACCTCTACAATGCTTGCGGATACCTTTGCCAATATGGAGCACTGTTTCATTCTGTGTTTGCAAGAAGAAGGTGACCATTTACAAAACCAATTGTGATTGAATCATTTACACATCTTTCAAGGTTTACAATGTATTTGTTTCTTTTCTATCACTTTATTATGACGTGAGTAAAACATCATGAATCAGGGCCCTGCCCACTAGAATCTCCCTGTATAATAAAAAAATGATTCTTTATGAAATAGCATAAATAAGATCAGTGTCCTTTTCATGGAATAAACTTGAGATGATGCAGGGTTTGTGACATGGTTCATCATAGAGTACTGAGACCTTTAAAGAATGTACATGGTGTAAAATATGCAACAAGAGACAACATAAAGGTTTGGGGTTTACGGCCCCGTATATTGCAGAGAAATCCACAATCAAAAACTGGTCAAATTATATAAACAAAACAGTTCATATGCGCAACGCCATACTAGGCGTCGGTGGCCATTTTATAAGGGAGGAGCCGGAAGTGGAGGAATGCTGGGAAGGAACCGTGAGGGAGGATGGGACTGATGACGTCAGGAAAGATGGCGGAGGAAGGGCGGAAGTAACATACTGCGGGAATGAGGCTTATGGTGGCGGAGCGTCTTTGTTCCTGGAAGAAAGCAAAGGAGAAAGGTTAGTACCCCGCCACTCCCTGCCGGCAAACGTCTTCCGAAGCGTGTTCAGGTCCGTCCGCGGTCTCCTATTCGCGTGTGCGTGACACGACCCCTTAGCCCAAGACCGCCAGGTCGAGTGGACCTAACCGAGGTCGTGGATGCGAGAGGGCATCGGCATTGGCCTGAAGGTTGCCCGACGATAAGTGACCGTGAACTTATAGGGTTGTAAGTCCAGTAACCACCTGGTGACCCGCGGATTCGACTCTTTGTGCAGGGACATCCACTGAAGCGCAGCGTAATCAGTCACTAGAGTGAATTCGCGACCCAACAGGTAGTACCGGAGATGGGTAACAGCCCACTTAATGGCCAAGGCTTCCCTCTCTCTATTGCCGCATACCTGGGGCCTCATGTATAACGCCGTGTGTAGAACTCGCACTATAACATGCCGTAAGCACAAAAGCCGAAATGTGCTTATGCACAGCAAAATCCAGATGCAGGAATCTGTGCGTACTCCAACTTCCACGTTCTTCCGTTACATAAATCCCGATCAGTGTGAAAACTAACGCTCGTGCATGCACTTCATGTAACGCCCCAACTCCACCCAGAATTACGCCCCTTTGAATATGCAAATCAATATAAATCACCCTTAAGCTCAGCATTCTGTGAAAAGAGAATGGGAAAAGCATGGGGGAAAATATAAGAATTTCAGCGAATACCAAGTGGAGGCAAAGGAAAAACATACTATTTGTTCAAATAAACTGTGGTATAATCAACAAAAGGAAGTTTATTGAGTGACATAGCGTGTTGGAGAAACTTGAAAGCTCATGTTCACAAAATCGCACAGTGCCGGAAATAAAAAAGAAGTCACATATCAAAGTTGCCGTGAAAAGGCGAGTTGTAGCCCACTGTCTGAGTGTCATATGAAAGCTTATTAGGGTACAGAGAACAAAAGGCACACAGTGGGGAAAAAGCACGAAATGTCAACTTCAATCTCAACATTTCCACTTTAATCACGTAGTTTATTTTATTTCATCTTAAAATCATTTAATTAGCCAGTTTCTCAAATCACATCGTAATTAAAGTAGCAAGTTAAATGCTTTGTTTTGTATTTGATCTTCTATGTGCTCTATGTGTGTGAATCACTACTTGCTTCTTAAACCGGCTCTCTTCCTCCAACTGGACACAGAATCCATTACATTTGTGATATTACAGCTCTCTGAATAACTAAAATACTGAGATGTATACGTGATATCATTTTTATGATGATAGGAGTTAAACAACGTTATTAAACATGTGTTTCACTTCGATGAAATAATTTATTGCAGCAGTACTCAGGGGCGGCTCTAGGCTTGTGGTGGCACTGGGCAGAGGAAGAATCGGTGGCTCTTTAAGCCCGCCAATGTCAGTAAGGCAGCTTATGCACGGTGGATGGCCACGTCCTTTGCAGACACTACATAGCCGCCTCGTACTCATAACACAAGCATTTAACTTTTGCCGAAATTTGTCGCTTGCGTTTTTAGCTGTGTTGTTATTTTCTCTTTCTGTTTTATATTCAATATATATTGGCGTAGCCACCACTGTGGTCCTTGCTTTTCTTTCCCCAAGTAAACGATCACCACACAATCACCTCTGTAATAGAAGTTAAGCCATCTGTAAGCTTAGCGCGATTCTTCAAAATGTTTAAGGAACATTGAAATATCTTCGTAGTATATGTTTAATTATTCTATCCTTCACGACACTCCCAGTGTTAATAAACATATTTTGCTGCATTTCACCTTAAAAATGATATTGTCATCATATGTAAATATGCGCTTTATAAAGTGGCTCAGGTTGTGCGATATTATAACTATAGTGCAAGTTTACAGTGGGGTGATTGTACTTATAAGTACAAACAGTTCTACAAGGTGCAATTGATTGAGTGCATTTAAAGTTCTTGGGATGAAACTGTTTCTGAA